>NW_024470775.1:1662902-1962902 GCF_017639515.1 Carcharodon carcharias
TCTGAGGACCTGGTTCCGAATCCCACCACGGCAGCTGTTGGAATTTCGATTCAATTAATTTCTATAGGTAACAATTCTAACAATAACCAATGGGACAAGTATCAATTGTCATAAAAGCCCACTTGGTTCACTAATGCTCTTTAGGGAAGGAGCTCTGCCAGTTTCGTCTGCATGTGACTCCAGCTGCACAGCAATGTGCCTGATTCTTGAAAATCGCCTCTGAACAAGGGCAATTAGGCTTGGACAATACATGCTGGCCTCCAATGTTAAGTTTATAAAGTAATAATCGAGCCCACAACCTTGCCTACAGCATCTATAAAGTCTCGAGGCAACAGAAAAAAAACTCAGGAAAGAAAGGTTCCTCTTGATTTCTGATCGCCAACCCCACCCCTCGTGGCATGAGGACTGAAAAGAGACAAGGGCACCTCATTCTGATTCCTACCCTCCCTCCCTTGGCTGATCAACCTGTTCTCCTCCATGTCAAACAACAATTGGGATACATCTGAACACAAGGGGACACAGGATGTCATCTATATGAAGGGAGAGTGGGTGGGGACTTTAACTTGCGTCACCAAGAGTTGCTCAGTAACTTCACGCCTGACCATAGTCGTCGAGGCCTGAAGGACATACCTGTCAGGAAAGCCTGCGACAGGAGGTCAGAGAACCAACAAGAGGGTGAAATTTCACTTTACCAGGCCTCAGAAATCTACCCGCCGCAGTTGCCTCAGCTTAAGGCGGCATGGGGAAAGGTGACCACCGCCCAGCCCCTGTGTAGATAAATCATCAGGACACACGCCTTTATGTTGTTTGGAATTCCCTTCGTGATAAATGGGATAGATTCAGAGCAGGTCCAGCAGCTCAAAACGGGGGGGGGGGAATCAATGAGCCCAGTTGGCTCACAGGGTGATAGGTGTGTGGGGGGAGTTGAGGAAAGATTCGGTGCATCTGGTTGAGGTGGCAGCTGTTACATGATTTCAGAGTGTTGTGTATCTGACTGCAGGTTGCCTATTGTACTTTGTGCTTACTGTGAGTATTAGAGTGTAAGATAGTTTTTGTAACATGTGCTATCCTTACAAACCTGTATATATCTGTAAAGGTATAGTTGTGGGCAAAGAAATATTCTAACATAGATCAACATTTCTTCTTTAATAAATGTTTTGTTCTTTTCTTAGAAGCTCATCAGCTGTCTCCAGTGACTCTTCAGTAACCCCCTGCGCGTATCTGAACAAACAAGTAAAAGTTAGTGTCTATCAAGTTGAGCTTCAGACTGGAATCACTCTTATCCAGGGGTAACCTCAGCTGGCATTGAAAAGCTGACATCGGATGTACTCTGGGTTTGTGGGGTCCTCAGTGCCGAGGAGTAACAGTGACCCAGCAGCAACATTGCTTACTGACTTGGCTGAGTATTGAAGGATCTATCAGATAGGCTGGAAGGAAAAGAAGGTCCCTGTCCTTCATTGAATTCGAAAGCCTGCTTGGGACTTTTTCCTGTTCCACTCCAATCGATTCTTGGGGGCTTTCTTTAGCTTGGGCTAGGCTATCTGCCCCCTTCTGGGCTGTTTCAGCCTGGCACTTGATGAACAGCAGCAGCTTCAAAATCTAGCTCCTGTTTCTAGCTTTTGCATGTGTTTCTGAGAGACCATTTGCCTTTCTAAGCCCCCGTGAGCAGGCAGCAGCCAAAACCTTCTATTTTTCTCCACTCCCATCTTGCAGTAGCAGGCGGTGAGAGACTTAACAAGAGGAGGAAAACTTGCTTGCCCCTGTCCTCGCTAATCTAACCTTGAGCAGATTAATTTGTCCATGACAGGTATCGGCAGGAGTGATTGGCACAAAGAATTTGCAGGGGAAAAGTCCAGTCTTCACTCTGAGGGCACCTTCCATGGTGTTGTGCGCCACTCCCAAATGTGTCCGGCAGCGCAAAAGTGGGCATCCATGATGTACTGAGGGCCAGCTGCCGTGGAGGCAGGATTGAGCGCAAACCCAATCTGTAACCTCATGTCACAGCGCAAACCTCACTCTCCGACTGTCTGTGGGTGTATAGGCAACACATGGGCTGTAGCGGTACAGGGAAGCAGACCACCAGCAATTTCTCATGTACAGGTAGGAATGGTCAATAAATGGTGGCCTCGCAAGTGGGACACACAATCCAAGAATGAATAGGCGCAGGAGATGAAAGAGGGCGGAATGCTTGTTGCTTTTCACACTGCACCAATTCTGGACACCATTCTGGCCATCCTTGCAACACGTACTGCTCGTCTCCGGCTGCTTATCAGCCTGTTAAACATTTGCTTCGATCACGGAACTGACCGGCCACCGGTAGCCATGCCGTCTGACGACTGTGAACATGGGCGCCAGGATCTGGCAGGAATTATTCGCTCCAGCACAGGGCTCCAGCTGCTTCCCCGCCGCCTGTGTGTAAAATGCACAGGCTGGCATTCATCAAGGTTGTGAAAAATCTGTGATCTGAATCCATATTGTGACCATTGCCTGGGGACATTAATAGCCCTGGGCCACAGAAACCTATCAATTTTACAGTTAAATGTTAGCAATAGATCTCGCTCCTGTTGCAATTTAAAGAAGGGAGTTAGCTTTGTGTTACGCCCTGTACAGCCGTGTTCCCTAAATGTTGCACTGAACAGTCTGACTAGACATTTTAGACTCGGTCCCAGCGCCTGAGTCTCCTCTACCAGTGAAAATAATTTGTGCTTATCGGCCTCACTTGTTCCCCTTAACACCTTGAATACTTCAACACAACTATTCTGGAACATTCCAAAGTCCAGGGAGCACAAGCATTATTTGTGTAATCTCTCCCTGTCTGTTACCCTTCTAGCCCAGGTATCATTTTTGGCAAACATATCCTGCATTCCCTCCACGCCCGACAGCTCACATTAGGGTAACTTGTCTGCACTTGCATCGTTTCTCTCTCTCTCTCTCTGTCTCTCTGTCTCACTCTGTCTCTCTCTCTCTACCTCTCTCTCTGTCACCCCATTCTGAAGTAAGAGCGTGCCTTTCAGAATTAGCCAGCCTGAATGAATTATTCTCAGATGAATGGGACTGCGAATTAATAAAGACCGGACGTCCACAATTTCTCAGCTGTTCTCTTCAAATGCTGGGATGCAAACTATCTGACCCTGGGGATTTGCTATCCTAACGCCCCATTATTTTCTCCATTTCCGTTATGTTGCTTATTCTAGCTCTTTCATGTGCATGATTTTAAAAATTCTGTCATGCTATATGTTATCTTCACTAGAAAGGCCAGAATTTGTTGCGTGTGTTTAGCAATGTTTTTTTTTTGTGATTCTCAACCAATGAGTGCATCCCGACAACATACCACCCTTAGCTAGTACCCTGGTTTGACCATTCTCGACCAATGGGGCGAGAGCCTCTGACTTTCCTACAACAAGCTAGCTTTAACCTCTGCCCATCCCTTACAATTCTAGCCCTCAGTCGACCATTCTAGCCAATCGGCATCCAGTTTTGGCTTCTGGTTGACTGATAACGCTAGACTCTCCAGATCCCACGATCAAAATGTTTCCCATCTGCAACCTCATTTCCATTCTGTGCTGTCGTTTCTCCTTAAAGTTACGTTACAGCACTTTACCATTTGTAGGGTTGCCATCTATAGGTCAAAATAACAGTATTCCAAAATGTGTAGGAATTGAGATCGTACATTTCTCAGCTGATATGAAGGGCCTTTGGCAACTTAAGCCTGAACAACTAGAGCAATGATTCAATGTGGTGACAGCTCACAGGGTTGACTCGTCAGTGTTGCCTGCTGCTCGTCATTTCATCGTCTCCTGCACTCTTACACTGAGTTTGTAAGTGGAGAAACGTTTTGCTTTTGGGTTCTGCAGAGTCTCGGATTGTCATTCAATAGCTGCCAAAACTTAATGCCAATTTGAGGCTAGATTGTTGTAGAAAAATCAAGATTTCTCATTCCATTGTCCATGATCCATGCTTGTTTTCTTGATTTAAAGGTAATGGTCATGGGAGGGTCAGGCGTATATCGGGCCATAATCTTGCAGATTGTGTCTGAATTTAATTCTGCTGCTGGTGACGGCCCAGGTCGTCTCATGTATGTTGAGAGTTGTGCTGTGTGAACTCTTCTGAATCTATCCCATTGAAAGCAATGCTTGTCACAAAAGACAATGGAGTGTGTACTCAGTTTGAAGACAGAGGTCTGTTGTCACAAGGGCTGTGTGGTGGTCATTACTAGCAACACTCTCAGAGAGATTTGAATCTGCAGCCGTTGGTTTGGTGATGCTGAGGTCAAGTGGAAATTTCCCTCCTGTTGGTTCACCTGCCTCAAGCCTATTCTGCCTTACAGGGCTTGGCCATGACCTGATGACATTGGCCAAAATTGAAGCCTCCAGTGGAAAGCCCTTCCGGCTGCATAGCAAAGTGGCACTGCCGGTGGAAAAGGGGCATTCCAGGAATGGCGATGGACACATCTGGGATAATGGCTCTGAGGCATGACTCTGTGAAAATGATTATGTTGGAGCTACAGGACCTGAATGTGGCCCTGCCATTGACGGACCTCCCCATTCCCTTCCTGTCAATGTCAGGTATCTGAGTGAGAAATTGGAAAGCTGCAGGAAGTGGTGTTCAGCGATGCCCGTTTTATTCATATGATTGAGGAACCAGTGGGTCAGGGGGTACGTGGACTACACAGTCCGTGGAGCCTCAAGGCAGTGCTTGAATCACGGGCTCTGAAGTCGGGCTGTTGTCGCTGGCCTTGGTTGGCAACCACTGATTTTTTTTTTTCTCTGATTCGCTTTGCCATGCAGCTTTAAAACAACCAATAGAGGTTGTTGCGATTCAAACTCTTGTTTCTGCGGCAGTGTCCACATCGACAGGTGCCCATTAATTCTGTCACATGCAACGGTCAAACCTGAAATGCAGAATGAAATCCTCTGTTGATGCCACCAGTAAGGACCCTCCACTCTCGCTTAAACGCTTCTTACTTATCACCTTCAAAGTTGAATGCCCTCTTTCATAACCATACCCGATATTGCATCTTTGCCAGTTTGGTCTGTGAGGTATTTCCAAAGGACATGGAGAACAGAACAACGCACAGTGCTCTACGGGTGGCGTAACCAAGGTAGATGCAGAGCAGAACTGCACCCAGTTATCTAGTTGTGGTCTAACCAAGCGATATGGAGACCAGAACTGTGCACAGTCCTTCAAGTGTAGTCTAACCAAGGGATATGAAGGCTACAACTGTGCACAGTGCTTTGAGTTTGGTCCAACCGAGGGATATGGAGACCATAATTGTGCACAGTGCTCCATGTGTGTTTCAACCAAAGGATATGGAGGCCGGAAGAATGCATAGTTCTCCAGGTGTTGTCCAACCAAGGCATATGGTGACCTGAGCTCTGCACAGTGCTCCACGTGTGGTCTCACTGACAGATATAGAGACCAGAAAAATGCACAGTGCTCCATGTGTGATCTAACTGACGAATATGGAGACCACAAATGTACACTGTGCTCCAAGTGTGGTCGCACCGAGGGATATGAAGACCTGAACTGTAATTAAAAACAACAAATTTATAGAATTTTGCTGCAATATTAAGATTCCATCATGTCAGATGTGGTGGCTGGAGCAAAATTAAACAAAAAAATAATCAGTATAAAAACATGTCCTAATTTTGCGAGCATTCCCACACTGAGATTGGAAGGTTTGGGTAACATGGTGCGGTTCATGTTCCAGAACAAAGCCAGATAAATTGATTTAAAAACAGATCAAAATGATCCAGTCGAATGGCAGCACGTTTGATTGGGTGAATGGCCTACTTCTATTCCTGTGAATGGTTTCATAGATTGGCGACAGAGAGGTTAGCTAACCTCCCTAAATATACTTTGCAGCGATGATGTGTCCCGGCATCAGGAATACAATTACCAAGAGCAGTGCTTTCCTCATCTTCCTTTGAGATACTCACAGCTACAGTGAAGTGCCTGGGCTACAGGAGCTCTTTGTATGAACTCAGAGTATAAACTGTAGTAAATGAACACACCTAGATACCCATACAGACAAGCTGAGGATTGGCTCCACCTTGGGCGCATTGAAGGGATAGGTCACTCACTGAGAGGAACAGTGACTAGCAACAATGAGTAAATGTGCCTCGCAGGGCAAGTATGTGTCAATCAAAAGAGACCGCCCTGTGTCAGGATTGAACATGGGAAGGTTTATAGAAATATCTTTCTGCGATTAAGATAAGGATAATACAGCAGAGAAGAGGGCCATTCGGCCCATTGTACTTATGTCGCCTCCCTGAAGCAACTATCCAAGTATTCCCACGCTGCTTTCCTCTGTCAATATGCCAGCTGTTTTGATTGGCCCTCATGATCCACCCTATAGCGTCACGTGTCCCCACACCCACCCTTTCAGTACCCGTTCTCTTACACTGAATCTACTTTCCAACGTACGGGTCACCAGAGAATAGTCAGCAATGGATTCTCTTCCTGTTTCCGAGCTGACACCTTTAGTATTCCCTTAGGATCTGCGACCCTGCCTCCCAACAGCCACACCCCCACCAACCCCCACAGCCACTACCCCACCACCCCTCACCCACCCACAGCTCCCACACATTACGCGAGGGAGAGAACATAAAGGTAAGGATGATATGCTTCAGTTATAAAGGGCATTGGAGAGAACGCACCACGAATACTGTATGCAGTTTTGGTATCCTTATTTAACTAAGTATGTAAATTATTTGGATGCGGTTCAGAGGAGGCTTAAGGGATTGATACCTGGAATGAATGGGTTGTCTTATGAGGAAAGGTTGGAAACACGGGGCATGTTTCCAATGGAGTTTAGAAGAGTAAGGGGCGGTTTGATCCCGCACTGCCTCAACAAGGAAGACTCTGTGCCTCAGAAGGCAGTGGAGCTGGGCTCATTCAATATTTTCAATGCTGAGTTAGATGTATTTTTGTGGGGCAAGGAGAGCAAAGGTTCTTAGGGGTTATGGGCGTAGAAATGTGAATTGAAAACAGAAAATTCTGGAAAGAACCTCAGCAGCTCTGACAGCATCTGCGGAGAGAGAAACAGCGTTAAAGTTTCGAGTCCAAATGCCCCTTCTTCAAAGATTAGAAGGGAACAAATTAACCTTAACATATTCCCTATATTTACAAACCTTGACCAATGTGAAGGGTGCTCCTGGATTCCCTATAAAATCGAATATTTATGTGTGCCTTCTTTGCACTTCTCTAATCCCCAGGCTAACATTCTAGCCAATCGGCATCTAGTTTTGGATTCTGCTTCATGCTATTGCTAGGCTCACTGGCACACAAATACAAAATGCTGCGTTATTCCACTTAGGCTTTTAATATGATGTCAGCTAAAAGGCATTGAAACAACATTTCAATCTTGACATTAATTTAAGAAGGCTAATGGGATGTTACCTTTCATTATGCGAGGGAGAGAACATAAAGGTAAGGTTGATGTGCTACAGTTATAAAGGGCATTGGTGAGACCGCACCTTGAACACTTTGTGCAGTTTTGGTCTCCTTATTTAACAAAGGACGTAAATTCATTTGATGCGGCTCAGAGGAGTTTTAAGGGATTGATACCTGGAATGAGTGGGTTGTCTTATGAGGAAAGGTTGAACAGATGGTGCATATTTCCACTAGAGTGTAGAAGAGGAAGAGGCGATTTGATTGAAGTATACAAGATCCCGCACTGCCTAGACAAGGTAGACGTGGGAAGGATGCTTCATCTTGTGGGTGAGAACAGAACTAGGGTCGGGGAGCAATGTCTCAAAATCAGGGGTCGCCCTTTTAGGATGGAGCTAAGAACAATTATCTTCTCTCAGATGTTTGTTTGGGACACTGTGCCTCAGAGTTCGGTGGAGTTGGGCTCAGTCAATATTTTCAATGCTGAGTTAGATATCATTTTGTGAGGCAAGGTTACCAAAGGTTCTCAGGGGTTATGGGCGAAGATGGGAATGTGGAATTCAAGACACAAAGAGGTCAGTTGGATGTCACAGCAGACTTGAGTGTCCGAGTGGCCCACCCCTGCTTCTACATCGTATCTTTGTATGTAAAATTCCAATAATATATTCCCATTAAGCCGTTTCATTGCCCAGCTTATGTAGAGTACAATTGCTAATGTCAGCCTTACCAATTAGTGCAATGTGTCAATTAGGTGATGTTTAACAAGGTGAGCACCTCATTTTTATAGTTATGCCTGGGTCTGCTCTTCACCTCCTCCCCTTGTCTTTTCTGGGAACCAGGCGTGTTCCCTTGGCATGATGGTATTTGCAGCATGAGCAAAATGCCAGGCCATGACCTTACAGGTTTTGTTCGAATTCAATTCTGCTGCTTCCGATGGCCCACAGCGCCTAGTGGATTCCATGATTGGAGTTCTGTGATCGGCTCTGTGTCTATCACATTGAATATCATTAGTTCCACAAAACACAATGCCCACCATGTGAAGGCAGGAGCCTATCATCAAAAGGACTGCACAGCGTTCATTCCTACCAACACCGTCAGAAAGAGATGCACCTGCAGCAGGTAGATTGGTGAGGATTTGCTCGACTAGAATCTTCCTTCTCATTTGTAAACCAGCCCCGGGACTATTCTGCCTTGCAAGGCTCGGCCACCTGGGTCTGTAACGGTGACCATGAGCAACTCTTGGTGATTGACATTCAGGTCCCACAGCAAAGACCATTATGTGCCCCTGATATGGTCAGTGCAACTTTCAGGTCGTGTTGAACAAGGTTGCTGAAATCTGGAGGTTTTCATTCCCCTGTTCGAGAGACTTGAGTCAATGTCAAGCCTCTATTCACTGTATGTCCCTGTGGCATCATGTCGGACAGGACTGCCCATTCATTGTGATATAACTAACCCAGGGTTGTGGGCGATGAACCTATGACATTGGATTTTAAGTTACGATTCCTAGATTGTGATGTTGTTGGAGCTGCCTGGTGTCAACTTGGCCCTGTCATGTCCTGACCTCCCCCCTTCCCTTTCGGTATGGTGACACATCCATCAGAGTGAGGAATGAGAAACGGACAAGGGGTAGTGATCGAAACAGCCAGTTTTATTCACACGATTCAGAAAGCAGTGGGTCAGGGGTCATTGAATACACACAATGTATCAGAGCCGGGATTACAGGAAATACAATTTGCTTCAGTCGGGATCACGGGCGAATCACACATTGGACATGTTATGTTTATCCAACCAAGTAATATCTGCAGCACCTGAGCCATAATAGGCAGTCTCCATTGATCTGTCTCCAATATCTGGAACATGGTGCCAATCTGCAGACGCCTCCTAAATCCTCGCATCCTTCGAGAGCTTCAGGGAAACAGAAAGGAAGAGTTTATTGATAAAAACTTTCAGAGCCCTGCGGCACCAAGGTGTGAAGTAACCAAATTCTCTGGAGGCTAGAACTGTGAACAGCGCTGCCAGCATTGTCAAAACCGATGTATATGGAGGCAGGAACTGTGCTCAGTGCTCCGGGTGTGTTGTGCCTGAAGGATATGGAGACCGGAACTATTCACGGTGCACTGAGTGTGGTCTAACTGATGTATATGGAGGCAGGAACTGTGCTCAGTGCTCCGGGTGTGTTGTGGCTGAGGAATATGAAGACCTGAACTGTGCACACTTCTACGAGTGTTGTCAAACCGAGGCATATGGAGACCAGATCTGTCCTTAGTGCTCCAAGGGTGGTCTAACTATTGGTGATGGAGACCAGATCTGTGCACAGGGCTCCAAGTGTGGTCTAACTGATGGATATGGAGACCAGATCTTTGCACATTTCTCCGAGTGTGGTCTAACCAAGGGAAAAATAACACAAGATATCACCGAGTGCCAGCACATAGATAGGAAGTACAAGGCGACTAGAATATTCGAGAAGGATGAATAATTTGAAAAAAAAAAACAGGAAACGTGCAAAACTGATATGGACAGCTTTCTGTCTGGGCAAAGTTTTAATGGATGGGGAACAAAGTTGGGCGGATCAAGTTACAGCACCAATCGATTGGTATCACAGGCTGAAGAGGCTGAATGGTCTCTTCTTCAATCACTGAATGTTTCTGCTGAGTTATTCCTGGGAGATTTGTACTCACCGGGCATCCTTGCACTCAGCACTCCACCCTCAGCGATTGGCTGTAGCTGCACCAGGAGTCCAAGCACCAAGAGTAGTGCTTCCCTCATCTTCTGCCGATTCCCTCAGATTCACAATGAGGTGAGTGGTTAACGGCTGCCCTTTATATCAACGCACGGAACATTCTGTAGTTAATATTCACACAGCCACACGATTAGCGCTGGCTCCACCTTGAGCTTGTTAAACGATCTATTCATTAACTGAGACCAACAGAGTGAAAGACTAAATGTTTCTCCCAAGACTTACGTCATCAAGGCTGTGTAAAATCGCAGCAAAACCTCCCTTGAATCCTCTCGATATGAAGGCCAACATACCATTTGCCTTCTTTAACGCCTGCTGCACCTGCATGCATACCATGAACAACTGGTGTACGAGGACACCCAGGTCCCATTGCACATTTCCCTCTCTCAATTCATAGCCATTCAGATAATAATCTGCCTTCCTGTTTTGCCTACCAAAGTGGATAACTTCTATTATCCACATTATATTGCATCTGCCAAACATTTGCCCACTCACTCAATTTGTCCAAATCACACTGAAGCATCTCTGCATCCTCCTCACAGCTCACCCAGTTCGGAGACCCAACTATGTGTCATCTGCCAATTTGGAGACCTAACATTTAGTGCCTTTATAAAAATCATCAATACATATTGTGAATAGTTGGCTTTACATCACCGATCCCTGTGGCATGGCACTCGTCATTGCCTGCTATTCAGAAATGAACCGTTTATTCCGACTGCTTGTTACCTGTCTGCCAACCTATTATCTATTCAACTCAATGCACTACCTCCACACATCAAAGACACACACAAAGAAATATGCACACTCACACACAGAGACATCCACACACACACACAGACACACAGCCATGTACACACAAACAAGCATGCCCACTCACAGAAACACACACACACACATATATACACGCACACACGGACACAAACGCTAGCACACACAGACACACACATACATACATGCACATACATACGTAGAGATGCACACTCACACATACGTGAACATGCACACACATGCACACAGAGATGTGCCAACACACATGCAAACACACAGACAAGCCTGCTTTAAAGTACCCCACAACAATGTTAGGAAAATATGATAGTTCATTGGCAGCATTGTTCAATAGAGCAGTTCATGATTGACTTCTTTACCTGTCCCTATATAGCTTATATTCCGTCTCCTATGTGCGACTCTATGCTCAGCCAGCGCCAGGAACACAAGGACCAGGGACAGTACCTTCTTTACCATTCCCCAAATGGCTCAGAGTAAGAGGTGAGTTGACTGCAGCTCTGAAACTCTTAACATGAGTTCAGGGAGGCATCTGTGGTTAATCTTCACACACACACACACAGTGAGGATAGGTTCTTCTTTCACCTTTTTTTTAAAGGGACAGTCCACTAGCTGAGGCCAGCTAGTGAGATGTCGAATGGAATTAATGTATTTAAGAGATAATTTAAACTCAAGCCAGGTTTTCAATAATAAATGTGTTTGTGGGGGAGGAGGCGCAAAAATATGAGCAACTATTGAACTGGCGTAGGTTAAAAGGAAGGTTTTGGGGTGTTTAATGTAAGAATCCTACAGCAAACAAGGAGGCCATTATTCCCAACGTGTCCATGCTGGCACAATCATTCCTATTCTGTCGCCCCTCCTTCCACATCGCCCTGCCATTAAAAAAAAATCCTTTCGATTATTTGTCAAAATTCCCTTTTGAAAGATGCTCATACGGTCTGCTCCTGCCACCAACTGAGGCAGCACATTCCTGATCAGAACTCTCAGTGCGGAAAGAAATTCTCCTCACTTTCCAACTGATTGACTACGGAAGATTTTCAATGCGTTTCTATTTTATAGTGAATCCTCCACTCTGGACACTATTCCATTCTCAATATTGGAATGAGACTTGTGTGGAGCTCTGCCCAGTGCCCAATTGGGAACAATATTTTCCCACCAACCACTGTCACTAATACCCCTTGCCCAGTGCTGCATGGTTGATGGTGGGAGCTTAATATGAAAACACCGCCTTCCATGTGTTCCTAGTTTAGACCAATTGCTACACTTTAAAGCGATTTCTTTGGTTGTGCTACACGTTGGAACATTCCTATGCTTGGAAAGGTGCTATGCAAATGAAAGTCTTTATTTCATGCCCGCATTTTTCTTCATTTCCTTTGCTCCCAGCCATGTACTCTTTCTCTGTCTCAACCTCCTCTCTGTCTCTACCTATTCATCCACCTATCCAACTATTTATCAATCTATCTATCTATCTGTGTATGCATCTATCCATCTATCTATCCATCTATCTATCTGCCCATCTATCCAAATGTCCATCTATCCATCCACCTATCTATCTATCGATCAAACTCTATAAATCTAACTATCCATCATTCTCTGTTTTTTCTCTCCTCCCTCTCTTTCTTGCTGCAGATTTCTCTGTCTCTCTGCCATTCTACCTTTCACCCCAATCTCTATGCCTGTCTCTCCCTCTGCCTCTCGTAACCTGCCTTTCCCCATCTCTCGCTCTTTCTTTCTCTATCTCTCTCTCTCTCCCTATCTCTCACCCGTATCTTTCTCTTCACCTCTCACTCTCTTTCCTCCCTCTCTCTCTCAGATACACTCTGCCCCGCTCACTCCTCCATTGTGGACTGAAACACTCCCTCTATCCCATTTATCTTACTGCTCCATCTAGCTTTCTCTCACGATGATTTGTTTTCCTCTTTTCCTATTCTCATTGTCCCCTTCTCTCGCTCTCTCTCTCTTTCTCTCTCTCTCTCCTCACTTTTCCCTACTTATCATCGAAACATCGAACGACTGCAGGTCAGTAAGAGGCCAGTTGGCCCCTTGTATCTGTCCTGACTCATTACAGGAGTAACTCACCCTGTGATATTTAGGGTTCTTTCCACTGAAGAGCCACACATGTTTTTCCTGGTTAGGTCACTGTACAATTCTTTTCTCGAAAGGCTCCATTGAGTCTGCCTCCACCGCGCTATCTGCCTGTGCATTCCAGATTTGAACAATTTGCTATGCAAATAAACAGTTTCTCCTTGCACCAACATTGCTTCCTCAGTCAATCTCCTTCAATCAGAGCCCTCAGCTCCTCGAGCCTTCCTCCCTCACCTTCTCCATCTTCCTATCACACTATCTCCTTGTTTTTCTCTCTCTCAATCTGCCTTCTACATCAGCCGAGAGTGTTAAATATTTCTCCTTTTAAGCCGTTGTCAGTCTGTTAAACATTTGCCTCTGAAGCGGACCTTTCCAGTCCCCAGTCACCATTCTGTCTGGTGGAGCTTGTTGCTCAGCCAACCGACAGTTAGTTGATGATCACCCTGCTGGCCCTTGCAACTCCTGCACACTATCATCCAAAGGTCATTGGCTGTGAAACACATTGAGATATCCTTACGCTGGGAAAGGCGCTATAAAAATGAAAGCCTTTATTTCGTGCAGACTTTTACTTCATTTAATTTGCTCTCTATCACTTTCTCTTTCTGAGTCTCTCTCCCTCCATTTATCTATCTATCCATCTATCAATCTTACTATCAATCTATCTATCTATCTATCTATTTATCTATTAAAGTATCTATCGATCTGCCTACCAATCTATCTATTTATCTGTCTACTTATCTATTTATTTATCTTCGAACTGTCTGCCAATCTCTCTGTCTGTCTGTCTACCTATCCTTCTATCTAACTATACACCTACATACCTATCCTTTGATATGCCTATCATTCGATCTATATACCTTTCTAACTATCTATCTATCTAGCGACCTATCTGTCTTTAACTCTCTTTGCCAGCTTCTCTCTATATATGTTTGTTCCTCTGACTTGCTCTGTCTCTCTGTCTTTCTACCTCTGTCCCCATTTTCTCAGCCTCTACATCTCTCTATCTCACCCCAAGCCGTCTCACGAATGCCCAGCTTTGGGCCGCTCGATCTGTTCTGAATCTGTTCCATTTGCACGATGGGAGTTCCACAGCACACTCGAGTGTGTACTTCGTGTGAGGACACGATTTGTCTTGACCAAGACTGTGTGGTGTTCACTCCTACCAAAACGGTCATGGCCAGAGCCACCTTCATGATGTCGCCTCGTGTGGGTGAGGTCAATCAGGTTTAGGCCTGCTGTTTGTTTCCCTTACCACTTGCCGAAGACTTCACATGTAGCATTGTTTACAATTCCGCCCTGCAAGTACCTCGGTTAGATGTCTCCTTCAAAGTTGGCTGAATTGGATCAGCCGTGGTGATATCGAGCCACTCTTGGTGATGGATATTTCAGTGCCTTACTCACTGAATTCTGGCTGATATTTCTAACTCGTTCCCAACAGAAGAGCCAATAAAGTCTGTCAATAAGCATGACCCAGACTTCCCTGTCGTTTACCATTTCAACACACCACCCTGCTCCCATGCCCACATGTCCGTCCTTGGCTTGCTGCAATGTTCTAGTGAAGCTCAACGGAAACTGGAGGAACAGCACCTCACCTTACGACTGGACACTTTACAGCCTTCCAGACTGAATATTGAGTTCAACAACATTAGATCATGAACTCTCTACTCCATCCCAACCCCCTTTCCGATCCCCCTATATTCCAATAATTTATACACATGTTTTCCTTTCCCATTTTTTAAAATGTATTTCCATCCATTGTTTTATCTCAACTTTTAGACTATTTCGATCCCTTCGCCCCACTACAACCCATTAGGACAGTATTTCAGGGCTGCAATGTGTAAACATTGACCTAGGGTTTCATGACCTCCCCTGTCTCAGTGACACAACAATCCGAGAGAGAATTGGCGCACAGACAAAGGGCGCTGAGCAAGTATGGTGTAACCGAGGGATATGGAGACAGGAAATGTGCATAGTGCTCCGAGTGTGGTCTCAGCAAGAGACACAGAAATTAGCACTGTCCACAGTGCTCCAAGTGTGGTCTAACAGGTGGATATGGAGACAGGAAATGTGCACAGTACTCCAAGTGCTGTCAAAGCAAGAGATAAAGAAGTTAGAACTGAGCACAGTGCTCCAGGTGTGGTCCAAAGGGGAATATGCTGACCAGTACTCCGCACAGTGCTCCATGTGTGGACTAACCGAGGGATATGGAGACTAGAGCTGTGCACAGTGCACCGAATGTGGTCTAAACGAGGGATAAGGAGACCTGAACTGTGCACAGAGCTCCAAGTATGTTCCAGCCGAGAGATGTGGAGACCAGAACTGTGCACTTTGCTCCAAGTGTGGTTTCCCTGATAAATATAGCGACTGGAATGTGCATGTTGCCCCGAGTGTGGTGTAACCGAGGGATATGTAGACCAGAATTGTGCACAGTGCTCCAAGCGTCGTCCTACTGCTAAATATGGAGACTGGAACTGTGCACAATGCTCGCAGTGTCGTCGAACCGAGGGAGATGGAGATCATACCTGTGCACGGTGCTCCAAGTGTTGTCTAAATAAGAATGTGGAAAACGGAACTGCGGACAATGCTCCAAGTGTGGGCTAACTGAGGGAAACGGACATAAGTATTTTAGAACCAAGATGGGCAAATGGAGTTAAGGTAAAGATCACATGTGATCTAACTGAACGTCAGTAAAAGCGCTTAAGGTTCTCAGTGGCCTCGTCCTATTTCTATGAATGGTTCCAGAGATTAAATACTGTGAGGAGCATTAGCCTCCTTACAAACCTCTTGCACTCATTCATATGTATCATGTGCAAATTGTGAGACATTGCTTTTAGTTCCCTCATCTGAATCATTGATATATATTGTGAATAACTGGGGTCCCATCTCCGGTCCCTGTGGTACCCCACTCGTCACTGCCTGCCATTCGGAAAATATCATTTTCCTCTTATTCTTTGTTTCCAGTCTGCCAACCAGTTTTCCAACTATCTCAATAAACTCCCTCCAATCTCATGAGCTTTAATTTCACACCCTAATCTCTTATATGGGGCTTTGTCAAAAGCCTTCTGAAAGTCCAAATAAACAACATCCACTGGCTCCCCCTCATCAACTCTACTCGTTACAGCCTCGAAAATTTCCAGTAGATGTGCCAAGTACGATTTCCTTTTCAGAAATCCACGGTCAGTCTGTCTGATTCTGCCACTGTTTTCCACATTCTCAGCTGTTAAATCTTTTATAATAGACTCTAGAATTTTCCCCACTACCGACATCAGCCTGAGTGGACTCTAATTCCCTGTTTTCTCTCTGCTTCCCGTTTTAAATAGTGGGGTTACATTAGATACCCTCAAACCTGTAGGAACTACTCAAGAGTCTATATAATCTCGGAACCTGACCATCAATGCATCCAGTATTTCGAGCATGAATTCCTTAAGCATTCTGGGATTTAGATTATCTGGCCCTCGGGATTTATAGGCCTTCAATCCAATCAATTTCCCCTGCACCATTTCCCTTCTAATGCTGAATTAATTCGGAATTTGCCTCTCACTAAACTCTGTGTTCTACACCATATCTAGAAAGTTATTTGTGTCCTAATTTGGGAAGGCAGAAAAAAGGTACATACTTAGTTGGCCAGCCATTCCCTTTTCTCCCGTTACAAATTTCCCTGATTCTGACTGTAGGGGCCCTACATTTGTCTTCACCAATCTTTTTGTCTTCACATGCCTAGAGAATGTTTAACATTCAGTTTTTATGTTCCACGCAACCTTATTCTCATGATCCATTTTTCACTTTTTGATCAATTCTTTGCTGAATTCTTAAGACCTCCCAATCCTCAGTCTTGTTGTTCTTTCTGGACAATTTGTATTCCTCTTCCTTGGATCTAAAGCTATCTCAAATTTCCTTTGTAAGCCATGTTTTTGCCATTTTTCGTCTTTTAATTTTGCAGCAGACAGGAATAAACAATTGATGCAGTTCACCCATGCGCTCTTGAATGTTATGCATTGCCTATCCACCGTCATCCATTTAAGTAAGGTTTAGCAATGCTTCATAGTCATCACGCACCTCACACCATCGCAGTTTTCTTTGTTAAGAATCGGGACCCTAGTCTCAGAATCAACGACGCCAATGTCCATCTTGATGAAGAATTCTATGGTGGGTGGCGTGGGTGGGGTGTGTGTGAGGATCTCATCAACTTAAGATACTCATCAGAAAATACAATAGGGGTCTCAGGAGAAGCTTCTTCACTCAGTGAACCATATAAATAGCAATGCCAGCTGATTACCACCCCAACTCAACCCCCCCACCCCCCACCACCCCCACCCTCATTGCCAAGCGTTTTCCTCTGAGGCAGAACTGCCCTGTCACGAGTCGCCAACCTTCCTAACGGAGGACGTTGTTCAGTAGGTGGTGCTCCCGCCTCCTGGCTGGGAGTTTCCTGGTCATGTTCCACTCCGTGACATGTCAGCCATGGGCGGTGAGGACGTGACCTGGTTCGTCTTGGACGTATCCAACCCGTTGAACCTTCCATTGTGTGCACGCTGTTCTTCAAAGGGGGTAAGGGGTGTGAGTGCTTGTTTGTGGCAGAGTGCGAGTGTTTAAATGTGTGTGTGTGACTGTGTAAAGTGTGTGATTGTGTAAATTGTGTGTGAGAATGCAAATTTAGTTTAATTGTGTGGGAGTGTGTGAGGATATGTGTCTGAGAGCTTGTGTGTGAGTGTGTGTGAGAGAGAGTGTGTGAGGGTGTGCTTTTGCGCGAGTGTGTGAGAGAGTGTGAGAATGTTTGTGTATGTTTGTGTGTGTTAGAGTTTGTTTGAGTATCTGTGTGCAAGTGTGTAGTGTTACTGTGAAAGTGAGTGTGTGAGTTTGTGTCTGAGTATGTGTGTTAGTGTGTGTGTGATTGTGCAAAGTGTGTGTGCGTGTGAAGTGTGTTTGGGTGTGTGTTTGTGAGTGTGAGAGTTTAAGTGAGTGTGATTGTGTGAGAATGAGTGCTCCTGTGAGTGTGTATGTGTATGTGTATATGTTTGTGTGTGTGTGCCTGCGTGTAAATGTGTGTTACTCTGCGTGAGGGGATGATGCAATCTAGCAACCCTATAGTTAGGCATGAGGATTGAACTGACCCGGAAGGTTAAATAGACACTCACGGTCCATCGTTGAGGCAGCCTACATCTTCAGCACTGCCCCCAATTAGTGTTCGCTCACCTGATTCTTGAAATCACATGGAGTGAATCAGCTAGCTCTTGATAGTAGAATGGGGGTCATATGCCGGGTCATGAGGTTACAGATTGGGGTTTGAATACAATTCTGCTGCTGCTGCTCGCCCAGGGCACCTCATGCCTGCCCCGTTTGGAGCTGCTGGACCTGCTCTTATCAGAAACAAAAATAACAATAAAAATAACTTGAAAATCTCTGCTCTGAATCTATCCCATTTAGCACGAAGGGAGTTCCAAACAACTTAATGGCGTGTGTTCTGACGATTTATCATCACATGGGCTTTGCGGTGGTCACCCCTCCCCATGCTGCCATGAGCAGAGGCAACTGCAGCATGAAGACTGGTGATGACGAGCTGAAGTGAAATTTCCCCCTCTTGTTGGTTCGCTCACCTCCTGCCGCAGGCCATGTCTGACAGGAATGTCAGTCAGAGCTCGACCAGTACAGTCAGGCGTGGTGTTACCTAGCCATTCTTTTTGACGCGCATTCAAGGCTCCCCTGCTCCCCCCTCGACGAGATGACATCCTGTGTCCCGTTGTTCTCGGATGTCACCCAATTGTTGATTCTCATGGAGGGGAACAGGTTGATCAGCCGAGGGGAGGAGGGAGGGTGCGAAGGAGAATGAGGTGTACTTGTGTCTGTTCAGTTTCATGACATGAGGGATTGGGGGGAAGGGATCAGTAATAAACAGGAAACTTTCTTTCTTGAGTTCGACCGCTTGTCTTGAAACTTCATAGATGCTGCAGGCAAGGTTTAGTGCTCCATTGTTATTGTTTAAAATTTGGCGAGGTCAGCTTTTATTGCCGAAGCCTAATTGCCCTTGTTCAGTGGCCACTTTCAAGAGTAAGCACCATTGTTCTGCGTCAGGAGCCAAATGTAGACCAGAGAGTTTAAGGATGGTAGATTTCCTTCCATAAAGAGCAATGGTGAAACAAATGGGCTTTTATGACAATTGGTAACAGTTCCTTGGTCATTGTTAAAATTGTTACCTCTAGATTTGTATTGACTTCAAATTCCATCTTCTGTCTTGGCAGGATTCCAACCGAGTCCACAGAGCATTACCCCAGGTCTCTGGGTTACCAGTGAGAACACCACTATGCCACCGCCCCTACCCATGGCCTCCCTATGTCCTACCAGTGTGCCTTCATACCATGAATGTCTGCCTGGCTGAAGATTCAAGGGGTGAACCTGGGCCATTAGCCGTAAGGTACAAAACTGTGAGGGTGACTGTTTTGGATTTGGAGAAGGACAGTGTGCACCTGCCATATCCTGAGAACTCCCCTCACTCACTGTAGATAGGGTGACACACCGATCTGAGTGGGAAATGCGAAACCGATAAGAAGCGGTCGTCAACGCAGCCAGTTTCATTCACAAATTCAGAAAGCAGAGGTTCACCGGCCATTGGACCTACAGAAGGTAGCACAGCCTGAACGACTGAAATTCCAGTTCACTTTTCAGAGCCTCAGGCGGGTCTCGGGGTAGGACCTACTTCCTCTGGGTTACTCAAAGAGTTTGGCATCACCTGAACACAAAGGGGAAGATGCATTTCCCATTGGCCCCGGCCGTGTCACACTCCTAACATGGGAATCTGCTACATACACTTCCACCCGAGTCACACAACACAATAGGGACTAGGGATCAGTAAGAATGATCTCATTCGTGACGCTGTTCAGAACAGATGGGCGCCCACGTGCACCTGAACCAGGTGTGGGCTAGGCAGCACATATGGAAACCAGAACTGTGCACAGTTCTTCCGATGTGTTCTAACCTAGGGATATAGGGATCAAACTGGGCACAGTGCTCTGAATGTGGTCTAACCGAGAGTTATGGAGACCAGAACTGTGCATAGTGCTCCAAGTGTGACCTAACCGGGGTGGGGGTGGGGGTTGGGGGGGTATGGAGACCAGAACTATTCACAGTGGCTGAGTGTGGTCTAACCAAGGGATATGGACACCATAAATCTGCTCAGTGCTCCGACTGTGGTCTAACCAAGAGATATGGAGAGCAGAATTGTTCACAATGTTCTAAGTGTGCTCTATCTAATGTATATGGAGACCAGAACTATGCTCAGTGCTCCGAGTGCAGCCCAACCGAGAGCAATGGAGACCAGAATTGTGCACAGAGCTCTAGGTGTTGTCGAACCAACGGATATGGAGCCCAGAACTGTGCACAATGAGAATGATACAACTCCATGGAATTTCACCCGGTGCCTCATGAGAGCATGTTAGAAAAATGAATTGACACAGGACCATTTCAACATGTATTAGTGGCAGGTGACGCGACCCTCACTCGAAGAGGTTAGATTGAAGGGCCATCTCCAGGGAAGAGAGACGGGTGAATAGTTTTACAGTGGGAACCCCCAGTCTTGGTCCAAATTAGCTAAAGACACGGTCGCCCATGGCAGGGCAGATAACATCTCAAAATGGGCAGAAGGACAGAATTGGTGGAGCACAGGTATTTGTGAGGTTCATTGAGATGTAGAGATTGCAGGTAGACAGAGGGGCGAGACCATGGCTAGATTGGGAAACATTCTGCATGATTAGTTCAAGATATCACCAAGGGGCAGCGTGTGGGTGGGAAATACGAGGTAACTGAGGATAGCTCCTCGGTGATTGATATTTGATGTTGGGCTCATTAAAAATAACGTGTCCAGTTTTTCAAAACACTCACACTGAGACTGGCAGCTTTCTGTTTGGAATGGATTTTAAAGGTCGTGGAACCAAAATTGACAATGGCGTTAAGACAGCTGTCAGCAGTGATCCAATTTAATGGTTTTTAGCGGCTGAATGGCCTTCTACTGTTACAGCGAATGTTTCTAGAGTTTGGAAACCGAGAGATAACCTCCATGCATAACGTACCGATAAGCTTGGACTCCAGTAGCACCAGGACCCCAGGCACCTAGAGCCATGCTTTATACATCATCAGCTGAGAGCCCCAGAGCCACAGCGAGATGTCTGGTGTACGGATGCTCTTTTTATAAACTGAGAGAGAGTTCTGTCGCTAATAATCACAGACACACGGTGGGGGTTGGCTCTACCTTGTGCACGACAAAGGAACACTTCTCTAACTGAGAGGGGCAGTAACAGGAATTCACGTCCAAATTTGACTTCCAGACTGGATTTTGTTAAATCAACAGAGACACTGATATGTGTAATGATTGACCAGGTGAAGGATAAAAGGAATTCTTCACTCTAACAAATTTAGAATCATTCAGAAGTGATGTGGGCCATTTGTCCCATCGTTTCTCTGCTGGTTTATTGAGAGCTTTACAGAATTATGCTTCCTCCAACACTTGTCTTCACCCATCACCTTGCCATTATTTCCCCTGTCAATTATTGATACAATTACCCTTTTGACACTTTCCATTGAATTAGCTTTTGTTACATTTTCGGGCAACACATTCCAGATCACAACAACTCGCTGTCTCATAATGACATTCTCTATATCTTCCCTGCACTTACTTTTTTAATTATCACCAATGTATTTCTATTGATTTCCCAATCCCAGTGGAAAAGACCCCACTGCCACTACTGGATGAAGACTTGCGGAGTTACACCTAATGCCATGGGACAAATTTGTATCCGGCGATCAGTATCAATGGTACAGATTCTCCAGCCATTTTGCCACTGGTGTTTGAGGGAGCTTGCTTCGGGCAATTTGAGTTCCATGTGTCCCGTCTGACAGAAATGATGACTTTTCAACACTAATTCATCATTTTCTTCTGATCTCTGGTGAATTCTGCTTCTCCAGATTTCCTCTCCTGTGTTTGACCTAATGCCTCCAGGCATCATGGCTCTGGGCTCGAAGTTGGAGGGATCCAGAAACAGACCTTCTCAATATCTGGTGGGCCTGTCCCGCCGGTGAGTCCAGGCCATTCCCGGGGATGGTGATGGCCCGAGCCTGGGGACAAAGGCTGAGAGCTCCGACTCTGCCAGTGTCTGACTGCGCTGATGTGGGAAGATGCCAATGTGCCCTAGGCATTTCCTGATCTCCCTCCCCGCCACAGTAAATAGGTTGACACAGCAGCACTCTGGTGGCCCCAAGGGGTGGTGATCAATGCACGTAGTTGTAGTCACGTGAGTTCAAGAGGAGTGGGTCAGGAGTCATTGGGTCTACACATTACGTCAATGGACCACAGACACTGGGATCTAACCCTCCCATTGCAAAGCCCCACTCCAGCCCTGTGCAGCGATCTGGCCATGCAGCATACTGCCCCCCAGATCCCGGCTGTTGAACGCAGTGCCTGCTTCCTTGGCTGCACGTCCCCAACAACCACACATTCCTATCACCTCCCTCCACTTGAAAGGCTCCCAGTACCATGGTGCCATGGTCATTCTCCCCCTGAACTCTAGAGCTGCCGCATCCAATCTTACAAGCCGCAAGGCCTATTGCACAATCGTTAATCCTGAGGCTCCTGCATTTCTAACTCCAGAATCCCCATGCGCCCTCACTCCCAGCTTATCCCTGACCATTGATCAAATCGGAAGATACTGTCTGGATAGTAGGAGTATTTGCAAGTAGCAAGTGCCCAGGTAAGTGCACCAATCATTGAGGCATTAATTTGACTGCAGATGGGCATCAATCTCACTGTGGCTGTCAAGCTCCCTCTTTCCCTAGCAATGTCTCCCTCCATTTCCCTCTATCAGGCACTATCAAAACCCCCACCACCTTCCATGTTTCTCCACCTCTTTCCTTATTCCATCCCTTTCTGAATCTCTTGCTGAGTTCCTCCCTCTCTACTTCTCCATGTGGCGATTACTATCTCTTGATATTTTTTTTCATTCATTCACGGGATGTGGGCTTCGCCGGCTAGGTCCAGAATTTACTGGACAACCCAATTGCCCTCTTGAGATGGTTGTGGGTGAGCCGCCTTCTTGAACGGCTGCAGTCCGTGTGGTGTAGTTACACTCACCTTGCTGTTAGGGAGGGAGTTCCAGGATCGCGCTCTGTTCCCCTGTGTGGCTATTTTGTCACATTTGCAACCCCTTCCTCATCTCCACCTTGCTCTCATGCTAATTCCCCGTCTCTCTCTTCCTCTCTCTCTCTAACCCTGCCTTCCTCACCTGCCCAGATGGTTAAATATGTATAATGTTAGGCCCCTGTTGGTTTGTTAATAATTTGCACCAGAAGCTGAACTGCCTTTTCCCTGTCGCCATCCTGTCTGACTCTGGATAGGAATGAGCTGTCCCTGGATATGATCCAGAAGATCACTGCCTGCCTGTGGGGACAATACACAAACCCTCAGCTACTGAGTGTCAACATATCTTCAAATTAATTCATCCAATGCTGAGTAGTCATTGAACACATGGACCAAACTGTACATAAAACCCAAACTGAACTCATGGCCCTTAATGAACAGCAGGCAAAAATTGTGTAAAAAGCCCAAGCTAAAAATAGAGCCCACACAGAAAACAGAGCCCACACTGAACACAGAGCCTACACTGAACATAGAGCCCACACTGAAAACAGAGCCCGCACTGGACAGAGACCCCACACTGAGAACAGAGCCCGCTCTGAACACAGGGTCGCATGGAGCACAGGGCACACAGTGAACCGCGGGCCCAGTCTGAACACAGGGAAGGAATTGAACACAGGGACGGCAGTGAACCCAGGGCCCACTCTGAAAGTAAGTACGGAATAGAACACACCCACACAGAGCACTTAATACATGGTCCACACTGATCACACCCCCGCAGAAAACAAAGCCCACATCGAACACAGAGCCCACACTGAACACGAAGCTCACACTGAACACAGAGCCCACACAGAACACAGAGCCCACACCGAACACAGAGCCAAATCTGAACACAGAGCCCACAATGGACACGGAGGTCACACTGAACACAGAGCCCACACTGAACACGGAGCCCACACCGAACACAGAGCCAAATCTGAACACAGAGCCCACAATGTACACGGAGGTCACACTGAACATAGAGCCCACACTGAACATAGAGCCCAGACTGAGCACAGTGGCCACACTTATCACAGAGACCACAGTGAAAACTGACCCCAAACTGAACACAGAGACCACACTGAATACAGAGCCCACACTGAACACAGGGCCCACACTGAACACAGGGCCCACACTGTACACAGAACCAACACTGAACACAGAGACCAAACTGAACACAGAGACCACACTGAACACAGAGCCTGCACTGAACACAGAAACAAGACTGAACACAGAGAACGCACTGAACACAGAGCCCACACTGAACACAGAACCCACACTGCAAACAGAACCCACACTGAACACAGAGTAATCAGTGAGCACATGGACAAAACAGGACACAAAACCCAAAATGAACTCAGGGCCCATAATGAACACTAGGCAAAAATTGCACAAGGAGCCCAAACTGAAACAGAGCCGGCACTGAACACAGAGTCCACACTGAACACAGAGTCCACACTGAACACAGGGACCACACTGAGCACAGAGATAAAACTGATCACAGAGTCCAGACTAAGCTGAGAGCCCAGATTGAACACCGAACCCTCTCTGAAAACAGATGCCAGGCTCTTCTAAAGATCACACTGAGCACAGAGCCAACACGTAAAGCGAGACCACAATGAATACATGGACCGCACTGAACACAGGGCGCGTAGTGAACACATGGCCGGAATTGAAATAAAGAAACCGCACTGAACCCAAATCTGCACATAACACAGCTACACTGATCACAAAGCCAACATTGAACACACAGTTCACAGTGAACACGGAGCTTCACTGACCACAGAGAACACAATGAACACGGAGTCCAAACTGAGCTGTGAGCCCAGACTGAACACCGAGGCCTCACTGAGAAGGGATCCAGACTGGTTTTAATGATCACACTGAACGAAGGGCCAACATTGAACACAGAGCAAACACTGAACACAGCCTATACTGAACGGAAAGCCCACACTGTACACTGAGCCCAAACCAAAGAGCGAGCCCACACTGAGCACAGGGACAACACTAAACAGCGAGCCCACACTGCACACAGACCCCATAATGGACACAGAGTAATCACTGAACACATGGACCAAACTGGACACAAAATGCAAACTGAATTCAGGGCCCATAATGAACATCAGGCAAAAATTGTGCAAAGAGCACAAACTTAAAATGGAGCCCACACAGAACACACAGTCCACACCAAACACATCGCCCACACTGAACACAGAGCCCACACAGAACACAGAGCCCACACTGAACACAGAGACCACACTGAACACAGGGTCCAGGCAGAACAGAGGGCCCGCACTGAACACAACCAAAGAGATCATAAAGCCCACATTGAACACAAAGATCACACTGAACACGGAAGCACACACAGAACACAGAGCTAAGGCAGAACACAGAGCCCACAATGAACACAGAGCCCTCACTGAACAGAGAGCCCACACTGAATACAGAGCCCTCACTGAACACAGGGCCCAGGCAGAACACAGGGAACGCATTGAACACACCCAAACAGATCATAAAGCCGACATAGAACAAAGAGATCACACTGAACACAGAGTCCTAAAAGAACACAGAGCCCACACTGAACACCACGTCCAAACTAAGGTCGAGACGTCACTGATACGAGAACAATGCTGGTTTCGACGCTCACACTGAACATAGGGCCAAGATTGAACGCAGACCACACACACAACACAGAGCCCAAAGTGAACAAAATGCCCACAAAGAACATAGAGCCCACACTGAACACAGAGCCCACACTGAACACAGAGTCCACACTGAACACAGGGCCCACACTGAACACAGAGTCCACACTGAACACAGAGCCCACACTGAACACAGGGCCCACACTGAACACAGGGCCCACACTGAACACAGAGTCCACACTGAACACAGAGCCCACACTGAACACAGAGCCCACACTGAACACAGAGCCCACACTGAATACAGAGCCCTCACTGAACACAGGGCCCAGGCGGAACAAAGGGCCCGCATTGAACACACCCACACAGATCATAAAGCCGACATAGAACAAAGAGATCACACTGAACACAGAGTCCTAAAAGAACACAGAGCCCACACTGAACACCACGTCCAAACTAAGGTCGAGACGTCACTGATACGAGAACAATGCTGGTTTCGACGCTCACACTGAACATAAAGCCAAGACTGAACGCAGACCACAAACACAACACAGAGCCCAAAGTGAACAAAATGCACACAAAGAACATAGAGTCCACACTGAACACAGAGCCCACACTGAACACAGAGTCCACACTGAACACAGAGTCCACACTGAACACAGAGTCCACACTGAACACAGAGTCCACACTGAACACAGAGCCCACACTGAACACAGGGCCCACACTGAACACAGGGCCCACACTGAACACAGAGTCCACACTGAACACAGAGCCCACACTGAACACAGAGCCCACACTGAACACAGGGCTCAGGCAGAACACAGAGCCCTCACTGAACACAGGTCCAGGGCAGAACACTGGGCGTGCAATGAACACACCAAAGAGATCATAAAGCCCACAATGAACACTGAGATCACACTGAACACGGAAGCACACACTGAACACAGAGCCAAGGCAGAACACAGAGCCCACACTGAACACAGAGCCCACACTGAACACAGGGCCCACATTGAATACAGAGCCCTCACTGAACAGAGGGCCCAGGCAGAACGCAGGGCCCTCACTGAACACACCCACACAGATCACAAAGCCAACATCGAACAAAGAGATCACACTGAACACAGAGCCCTCACTGAACACTGAGCCCACACTGAACACAGAGCCCACACTGAACACAGAGCCCACACTGAACACAGAGCCCACACTGAACACAGAGCCCACACCAAACACAGAGCCCACACTGAGCACAGAGCCCACACTAGACACAGAGCCCACACTGAACACAGAGCCCACACTAAACACGGAGCCCACACTGAACACAGAGACCAGGCAGAACACAGAGCCCACTCTGAACACAGAGCCCAAACTGAACGCACCCACAGAGATCACAATGCCTACATTAAACACAGAGATCACACTGAACACTGAGCACACACTGAACACAGAGCCCAGGCAGATCACAGAGCACACACTGAACACAGAGCCCGCACTAAACGCACCCACAGAGATGACAATGCCTAGAGTAAACACAAAGATCGCACTGAACAATGAGCACACACTGAACACAGAGCCCTGGCAGAACACAGAGCCCACACTGAAAACAGCGCCCACATTGAACACAGAGCACTCACTGAACACAGAGCCTTCACTGAACACAGATCCTCACTGAACAGAGTCCAAACTAAGGTCGAGACCTCACTGATAACCGAACAATGCTGGTGCTGATGCTCACACTGAACATAGAGCCAAGATTGAACGCAGACCACACACCGAACACAGAGACCAAAGTGAACAAAATGCCTCCACTGAACACAGAGCAAACAGCTGAACACAGAGCAAACACTGAACACGGAGCCCACACTAAACACAGAGCCCACACTGAACACAGAGCCCACACTGAACACAGAGCTCACACTGAACACAGAGTCCACACTGAACACAGAGCCCACACTGAACACAGAGCCCACACTGAACACAGGGCCCACACTGAACACAGGGCCCACACTGAACACAGAGTCCACACTGAACACAGAGCCCACACTGAACACAGAGCCCACACTGAACACAGAGCCCACACTGAATACAGAGCCCTCACTGAACACAGGGCCCAGGCGGAACAAAGGGCCCGCATTGAACACACCCACACAGATCATAAAGCCGACATAGAACAAAGAGATCACACTGAACACAGAGTCCTAAAAGAACACAGAGCCCACACTGAACACCACGTCCAAACTAAGGTCGAGACGTCCCTGATACGAGAACAATGCTGGTTTCGACGCTCACACTGAACATAAAGCCAAGACTGAACACAGACCACAAACACAACACAGAGCCCAAAGTGAACAAAATGCACACAAAGAACATAGAGTCCACACTGAACACAGAGCCCACACTGAACACAGAGTCCACACTGAACACAGAGTCCACACTGAACACAGAGTCCACACTGAACACAGAGTCCACACTGAACACAGAGCCCACACTGAACACAGGGCCCACACTGAACACAGGGCCCACACTAAACACAGAGCCCACACTGAACACAGAGCCCACACTGAACACAGAGCCCACACTGAACACAGAGCTCACACTGAACACAGAGCCCACACTGAACACAGAGCCCACACTAAACACAGAGCCCACACTAAACACAGAGCCCACACTGAACACAGAGCCCACACTGAACACAGAGCCCACACTGAACACAGAGCCCACACTGAACACAGAGCCCACACTGAACACAGAGCCCAGACTGAGCACAGTGGCCACACTTATCACAGAGTCCACAGTGAAAACTGAGCCCAAACTGAACACAGAGCTCACACTGAACACAGAGCCCAAGGTGAACACAGAGCCCACACTGTACACAGAACCAACACTGAACACAGAGACCAAACTGAACACAGAGCCCACACTGAAGACAGAGCCCACACTGAACACAGAGCCCAAGGTGAACACAGGGCCCACACTGAACACAGAACCAACACTGAACACAGAGACCAAACTGAACACAGAGCCCACACTGAACACAGAGCCCAAGGTGAACACAGGGCCCACACTGTACACAGAACCAACACTGAACACAGAAACCAAACTGAACACAGAGACCAAACTGAACACAGAGACCAAACTGAACACAGAGCCTGCACTGAACACAGAGACCAAACTGAACACAGAGCCTGCACTGAACACAGAAACAAGACTGAACACAGAGAACACACTGAACACAGAGCCCACACTGAACACAGAACCCACACTGCAAACAGAACCCAAACTGAACACAGAGTAATTAGTGAGCACATGGACAAAACAGGACACAAAACCCAAAATGAACTCAGGGCCCATCATGAACACTAGGCAAAAATTGCACAAGGAGCCCAAACTGAAACAGAGCCGGCACGGAATACAGAGTCCACACTGAACACAGAGCACACACTGAACACAGGGACCACACTGAGCACAGAGATAAAACTGATCACAGAGTCCAGACTAAGCTGAGAGCCCAGATTGAACACCGAACCCTCTCTGAGAACAGATGCCAGGCTCTTCTAAAGATCACACTGAGCACAGAGCCAACACCTAAAGCGAACCCACAATGAATACATGGCCCGCACTGAACACAGGGCGCGTAGTGAACACATGGCCGGAATTGAAAAAAAGAAACCGCACTGAACCCAAATCTGCACATAACACAGCTACACTGATCACAAAGCCAACATTGAACACACAGTTCACAGTGAACACGGAGCTTCACTGACCACAGAGAACACAATGAACACGGAGTCCAAACTGAGCTGTGAGCCCAGACTGAACACCGAGGCCTCACTGAGAAGGGATCCAGACTGGTTTTAATGATCACACTGAACGAAGGGCCAACATTGAACACAGAGCAAACACTGAACACAGCCTATACTGAACGGAAAGCCCACACTGTACACTGAGCCCAAACCAAAGAGCGAGCCCACACTGAGCACAGGGACAACACTAAACAGCGAGCCCACACTGCAAACAGACCCCATACTGGACACAGAGTAATCATTGAACACATGGACCAAACTGGACACAAAATGCAAACTGAACTCAGGGCCCATAGTGAACATCAGGCAAAAATTGTGCAAAGAGCACAAACTTAAAATGGAGCCCACACAGAACACACAGTCCACACCAAACACAGAGCCCACACTGAACACAGAGCCCACACAGAACACAGAGCCCACACTGAACACAGAGCCCACACCGAACACAGAGCCCACACCGAACACAGAGCCCACACTGAACACAGAGCCCACACAGAACACAGAGCCCACACTGAACACAGAGCCCACACCGAACACAGAGCCCACACTGAACACAGAGCCCACACAGAACACAGAGCCTACACTGAACACAGAGCCTACACTGAACACAGAGCCCACACTGAACACAGAGCCCACACTGAACACAGAGCCCACACTGAACACAGAGCCCACACAGAACACAGAGCCCACACTGAACACAGAGCCCACACTGAACACAGAGCCCACACAGAACACAGAGCCCACACCAAACACAGAGCCCACACTGAACACAGAGCCCACACTGAACACAGAGCCCACACTGAACATAGAGCCCACACTGAACATAGAGCCCACACTGAAGACAGAATCCACACTGAACACAGGGCCCAGGCAGGACACAGAGCCCGCACTGAATGCACCCACAGAGATCACAATGCCCACATTGAACACAGAGATCACACTGAACACTGAGCACACACTGAACACAGAGCCCAGGCAGAACACGGAGCCCACACTGAACACAGAGCCCACACTGAACACAGAGCCCACACTGAACACAGAGCACTCACTGAACACAGGGTCCAGGCAGAACAGAGGGCCCGCACTGAACACAACCAAAGAGATCATAAAGCCCACATTGAACACAAAGATCACACTGAACACGGAAGCACACACAGAACACAGAGCTAAGGCAGAACACAGAGCCCACAATGAACACAGAGCCCTCACTGAACAGAGAGCTCACACTGAATACAGAGCCCTCACTGAACACAGGGCCCAGGCAGAACACAGGGCCCGCACTGAACACACCCACGCAGATCATAAAGCCGACATAGAACAAAGAGATCACACTGAACACAGAGTCCTAAAAGAACACAGAGCCCACACTGAACACCACGTCCAAACTAAGGTCGAGACGTCACTGATACGAGAACAATGCTGGTTTCGACGCTCACACTGAACATAGGGCCAAGATTGAACGCAGACCACACACACAACACAGAGCCCAAAGTGAACAAAATGCCCTAAAAGAACATAGAGCCCACACTGAACACAAAGCCCACACTGAACACAGAGCCCACACTGAACACAAAGCCCACACTGAACATAGAGCCCACACTGAACACAGGGCTCAGGCAGAACACAGAGCCCACACTGAATACAGGGCCCACACTGAACACAGAGGCCACACTGAACACAGAGCCCACACTGAACACACAGTCCACACTGAACACACAGTCCACACTGAACACAGAGCCTACACTGAACACAGAGCCCACACTGAACACAGGGCCAGGGCAGAACAGTGGGCGTGCAATGAACACCAAAGAGATCATAAAGCCCACAATGAACACTGAGATCACACTGAACACGGAAGATCAGACTGAACACAGAGCCAAGGCAGAACACAGAGCCCACACTGAACACTGAGCCCACACTGAACACAGGGCCTACGTTGAATACAGAGCCCTCACTGAACACAGGGCCCAGGCAGAACGCAGGGCCCTCACTGAACACACCCACACAGATCACAAAGCCGACATCGAACAAAGAGAACAGACTGAACACAGAGCCCTCACTGAACACAGAACACACACTGAACACCAAGTCCAAACTCAGGTCGAGACCTCACTGATAACAGAACAATGCTGGTTTTGACGCTCACACTGAACATAGGGCCAAGATTGAACGCAGACCAAATACACAACACAGAGCCCAAAGTGAACAAAATGCCCACACTGAACATAGAGCCCACACTGAACACAGAGCCCACGCTGAACACAGAGCCCACAATGAACACAAGACCACTCCAAACACAGAACCCACACTGAACACAGGGCCCAGGCAGAACACAGGGCCCGCACTGGACACACCCACAGAGATCACAATGCCCACACTGAACACAGAGATCACACTGAACACTGAGCACACACTGAACACAGAGCCCAGGCAGAACACAGAGCCCACACTGAGCACAGAGCCCACACTGAACACAGAGCCCAGGCAGAACACAGAGCCCACACTGAACACAGAGCCCACACTGAACGCACCCACAGAGATCACAATGCCTACATTAAACACAGAGATCACACTGAACACTGAGCACACACTGAACACAGAGCCCAGGCAGAACACAGAGCCCACACTGAACACAGAGCCCACACTGAACGCACCCACAGAGATCACAATGCCTAGAGTAAACACAAAGATCGCACTGAACACTGAGCACACACTGAACACAGAGCCCAGGCAGAACACAGAGCCCACACTGAACACAGGGCCCACATTGAACACAGAGCACTCACTGAACACAGAGCCTTCACTGAACACAGATCCTCACTGAACACAGTCCAAACTAAGGTCGAGACCTCACTGATAACCGAACAATACTGGTGCTGACGCTCACACTGAACATAGACCCAAGATTGAACGCAGACCACACACCGAACACAGAGACCAAAGTGAACAAAATGCCTCCACTGAACACAGAGCAAACAACTGAACACAGAGCAAACACTGAACACAGAGCCCACACTAAACACAGAGCCCACAGTGAACACAGAACCAACACTGAACAAAGAGACCACACTGAACACCGAGCCCACACTGAACACAGAGCCCACACTGAACACAGAGACCACACAGAACACAGAGCCCACACTGAACACAGAGCCCACACTGAACACAGAGCCCACACAGAACATAGAGCCCAGACTGAGCACAGTGGCCACACTTATCACAGAGCCCACAGTGAAAACTGAGCCCAAACTGAACACAGAGCTCACACTGAAGACAGAGCCCAAGGTGAACCCAGGGCCCACACTGAACACAGAACCAACACTGAACACAGAGACCAAACTGAACACAGAGCCCACACTGAACACAGAGCCCACACTGAACACAGAACCAACACTGAACACAGAGACCAAACTGAACACAGAGAGCACACTGAACACAGAGCCTGCACTGAACACAAAAACAAGACTGAACACAGAGAACACACTGAACACAGAGCCCACACTGAACACAGAACCCACACTGCAAACAGAACCCAAACTGAACACAGAGTAATCAGTGAGCACATGGACAAAACAGGACACAAAACCCAAAATGAACTCAGGGCCCATAATGAACACTAGGCAAAAATTGCACAAGGAGCCCAAACTGAAACAGAGCCGGCACTGAATACCGAGTCCACACTGAACACAGAGCACACACTGAACTCAGGGACCACACTGAACACAGAGCCCACACTGAACACAGAGTCCACACTGAACACAGAGTCCACACTGAACACAGAGTCCACACTGAACACAGAGCCCACACTGAACACAGAGCCCACACTGAACACAGAGTCCACACTGAACACAGAGTCCACACTGAACACAGAGTCCACACTGAACACAGGGACCACACTGATCACAGAGATAAAACTGATCACAGAGTCCAGACTAAGCTGAGAGCCCAGATTGAACACCGAACACTTTCTGAGAACAGATGCCAGGCTCTTCTAAAGATCACAATGAGCACAGAGCCAACACCTAAAGCGAACCCACAATGAATACATGGCCCGCACTGAACACAGGGCGCGTAGTGAACACATGGCCGGAATTGAAAAAAAGAAACCGCACTGAACCCAAATCTGCACATAACACAGCTACACTGATCACAAAGCCAACATTGAACACACAGTTCACAGTGAACACGGAGCTTCACTGACCACAGAGAACACAATGAACACGGAGTCCAAACTGAGCTGTGAGCCCAGACTGAACACCGAGGCCTCACTGAGAAGGGATCCAGACTGGTTTTAATGATCACACTGAACGAAGGGCCAACATTGAACACAGAGCACACACTGAACACAGCCTATACTGAACGGAAAGCTCACACTGTACACTGAGCCCAAACCAAAGAGCGAGCCCACACTGAGCACAGGGACAACACTGAACAGCGAGCCCACACTGCAAACAGACCCCATACTGGACACAGAGTAATCATTGAACACATGGACCAAACTGGACACAAAATGCAAACTGAACTCAGGGCCCATAGTGAACATCAGGCAAAAATTGTGCAAAGAGCACAAACTTAAAATGGAGCCCACACAGAACACACAGTCCGCACCAAACACAGAGCCTACACTGAACACAGAGACCACACAGAACACAGAGCCCACACTGAACACAGAGCCCACACCGAACACAGAGCCCACACCGAACACAGAGCCCACACCAAACACAGAGCCCACACCAAACACAGAGCCCACACCAAACACAGAGCCCACACCGAACACAGAGCCCACACTGAACACAGGGCCCACACCAAACACAGAGTCCACACCAAACACAGAGCCTACACTGAACACAGAGCCCACACAGAACACAGAGCATACACTGAACACAGAGCCCACACTGAACACAGAGTCCACACCAAACACAGAGCCCACACTGAACGCAGAGACCACACTGAACACAGAGCCCACACAGAACACAGAGCCCACACCAAACACAGAGCCCACACTGAACACACAGTCCACACTGAACACAGAGCCCACACTGAACATAGAGCCCACACTGAACATAGAGCCCACACTGAAGACAGAATCCACACTGAACACAGGGCCCAGGCAGGACACAGAGCCCACACTGAACACAGAGCCCGCACTGAATGCACCCACAGAGATCACAAAGCCCACATTGAACACAGAGATCACACTGAACACTGAGCACACACTGAACACAGAGCCCAGGCAGAACACGGAGCCCACACTGAACACAGAGCCCACACTGAACACAGAGCACTCACTGAACACAGAGCACTCACTGAACACAGGGTCCAGGCAGAACAGAGGGCCCGCACTGAACACAACCAAAGAGATCATAAAGCCCACATTGAACACAAAGATCACACTGAACACGGAAGCACACACAGAACACAGAGCTAAGGCAGAACACAGAGCCCACAATGAACACAGAGCCCTCACTGAACAGAGAGCCCACACTGAATACAGAGCCCTCACTGAACACAGGGCCCAGGCAGAACACAGGGCCCGCACTGAACACACCCACACAGATCATAAAGCCGACATAGAACAAAGAGATCACACTGAACACAGAGTCCTAAAAGAACACAGAGCCCACACTGAACACCACGTCCAAACTAAGGTCGAGACGTCACTGATACGAGAACAATGCTGGTTTCGACGCTCACACTGAACATAGGGCCAAGATTGAACGCAGACCACACACACAACACAGAGCCCAAAGTGAACAAAATGCCCACAAAGAACATAGAGCCAACACTGAACACAGAGCCCACACTGAAAACAGCGCCCACATTGAACACAGAGCACTCACTGAACACAGAGACCACCCTGAACACAGGGCTCAGGCAGAACCCAGAGACCACACTGAACACAGGGCCCACGACTGAACACAGAGGCCACACTGGAACACAGAGCCCACACTGAACACACAGTCACACTGAACACACAGTCCACACTGAACACAGAGCCTACAGCTGAACACAGAGCCCACACTGAACACAGGGCCCAGGGCAGAACAGTGGGCCGGTGCAATGACACCAAAGAGATCATAAAGCCACATTGAACACGGAGATCACACTGAACACGGAAGCACACACTGAACACAGAGCCAAGGCAGAACACAGAGCCCACACTGAACACAGAGCCCACATTGAATACAGAGCCCTCGCTGAACACAGGGCCCAGGCAGAACGCAGGACGCTCACTGAACACACCCACACAGATCACAAAGCCAACATCGAACAAAGAGAACACACTGAATACAGAGCCCACACTGAACACAGAACCCACACTGAACACCAAGTCCAAACTCAGGTCGAGACCTCACTGATAACAGAACAATGCTGGTTTTGATGCTCACACTGAACATAGGGCCAAGATTGAACGCAGACCAAATACACAACACAGAGCCCAAAGTGAACAAAATGCCCACACTGAACATAGAGCCCACACTGAACACAGAGCCCACGCTGAACACAGAGCCCACAATGAACACAAGACCACTCCAAACACAGAACCCACACTGAACACAGGGCCCAGGCAGAACACAGGGCCCGCACTGGACACACCCACAGAGATCACAATGCCCACACTGAACACAGAGATCACACTGAACACTGAGCACACACTGAACACAGAGCCCAGGCAGAACACAGAGCCCACACTGATCACAGAGGCCACTCTGAACACAGAGCCCAGGCAGAACAAAGAGCCCGCACTGAACACAGAGCCCAAACTGAACGCACCCACAGAGATCACAATGCCTACATTAAACACAGAGATCACACTGAACACTGAGCACACACTGAACACAGAGCCCAGGCAGAACACAGAGCCCACACTGAACACAGAGCACGCACTGAACGCACCCACAGAGATGACAATGCCTAGAGTAAACACAAAGATCGCACTGAACACTGAGCACACACTGAACACAGAGCCCTGGCAGAACACAGAGCCCACACTGAAAACAGCGCCCACATTGAACACAGAGCACTCACTGAACACAGAGCCTTCACTGAACACAGATCCTTACTGAACAGAGTCCAAACTAAGGTCGAGACCTCACTGATAACCGACCAATGCTGGCGCTGACGCTCACACTGAACATAGAGCCAAGATTGAACGCAGACCACACACCGAACACAGAGACCAAAGTGAACAAAATGCCTCCACTGAACACAGAGCAAACAGCTGAACACAGAGCAAACACTGAACACGGAGCCCACACTAAACACAGAGCCCACAGTGAACACAGAACCAACACTGAACAAAGAAACCACACTGAACACCGAGCCCACACTGAACACAGAGCCCACACTGAACACAGAGACCACACAGAACACAGAGCCAACACTGAACACAGAGCCCACACTGAACACAGAGCCCACACAGAACATAGAGCCCAGACTGAGCACAGTGGCCACACTTATCACGAGCCCACAGCGAAAACTGAGCCCAAAATGAACACAGAGGCCACACTGAAGACAGAGCCCAAGGTGAACCCAGGGCCCACACTGAACACAGAACCAACACTGAACACAGAGACCAAACTGAACACAGAGCCCACACTGAACACAGAGCCCACACTGAACACAGAACCAACACTGAACACAGAGACCAAACTGAACACAGAGACTAAACTGAACACAGAGCCTGCACTGAACACAGAAACAAGACTGAACACAGAGAACACACTGAACACAGAGCCCACACTGAACACAGAACCCACACTGCAAACAGAACCCACACTGAACACAGAGTAATCAGTGAGCACATGGACAAAACAGGACACAAAACCCAAAATGAACTCAGGGCCCATAATGAACACTAGGCAAAAATTGCACAAGGAGCCCAAACTGAAACAGAGCCGGCACTGAATACAGTGTCCACACTGAACACAGAGTCCACACTGAACACAGGGACCACACTGAACACAGAGCCCACACTGAACACAGAGACCACACTGAACACAGAGCCCACACTGAACACAGAGTCCACACTGAACACAGAGCCCACACTGAACACAGAGAACACACTGAACACAGAGCCCGCAGTGAACACTGGGACCACACTGAACACAGAGTCCACACTGAACACAGGGACCACACTGAGCCCAGAGATAAAACTGATCACAGAGTCCAGACTAAGCTGAGAGCCCAGATTGAACACCGAACCCTCTCTGAGAACAGATGCCAGGCTCTTCTAAAGATCACACTGAGCACAGAGCCAACACCTAAAGCGAACCCACAATGAATACATGGCCCGCACTGAACACAGGGCGCGTAGTGAACACATGGCCGGAATTGAAAAAAAGAAACCGCACTGAACCCAAATCTGCACATAACACAGCTACACTGATCACAAAGCCAACATTGAACACACAGTTCACAGTGAACACGGAGCTTCACTGACCACAGAGAACACAATGAACACGGAGTCCAAACTGAGCTGTGAGCCCAGACTGAACACCGAGGCCTCACTGAGAAGGGATCCAGACTGGTTTTAATGATCACACTGAACGAAGGGCCAACATTGAACACAGAGCACACACTGAACACAGCCTATACTGAACGGAAAGCTCACACTGTACACTGAGCCCAAACCAAAGAGCGAGCCCACACTGAGCACAGGGACAACACTGAACAGTGAGCCCACACTGCAAACAGACCCCATACTGGACACAGAGTAATCATTGAACACATGGACCAAACTGGACACAAAATGCAAACTGAACTCAGGGCCCATAGTGAACATCAGGCAAAAATTGTGCAAAGAGCACAAACTTAAAATGGAGCCCACACAGAACACACAGTCCGCACCAAACACAGAGCCTACACTGAACACAGAGACCACACAGAACACAGAGTCCACACTGAACACAGAGCCCACACAGAACACAGAGCCCACACTGAACACAGAGCCCACACAGAACACAGAGCCCACACTGAACACAGAGCCCACACCGAACACAGAGCACGCACTGAACACAGAGACCACACAGAACACAGAGCCCACACCAAACACAGAGCCCACACTGAACACAGAGCCCACACTGAACACAGAGCCCACACCAAACACAGAGCCCACACTGAACACAGAGCCCACACTGAACATAGAGCCCACACTGAACACAGAGCACACACTGAACACAGAGCCCACACTGAACACAGAGCCCACACTGAACACAGAGCCCACACCAAACACAGAGCCCACACTGAACACAGAGCCCACACTGAACATAGAGCCCACACTGAACACAGAGCCCACACTGAACACAGAGCCCACACTGAACACAGAGCCCACACTGAACACAGAGCCCACAATGAACACAAGACCACTCCAAACACAGAGCCAACACTGAACACAGGGCCCAGGCAGAACACAGGACCCGCACTGGACACACCCACAGAGATCACAAAGCCCACATTGAACACTGAGATCACACTGAACACTGAGCACACACTGAACACAGAGCCCAGGCAGAACACAGAGCCCACACTGAACACAGAGCCCACACCGAACACAAAGCCCACACTGAACGCACCCACAGATTTCACAATGCCTACATTAAACTCAGAGATCACACTGAACACTGAGCACACACTGAACACAGAGCTCAGGCAGAACACAGAGCCCACACTGAACACAGAGCCCACACTGAACGCACCCACAGAGATCACAATGCCTAGAGTAAACACAAAGATCGCACTGAACACTGAGCACACACTGAACACAGAGCCCAGGGAGAACACAGAGCCCACACTCAACGCAGGGCCCACATTGAACACAGAGCACTCACTGAACACAGAGCCTTCACTGAACACAGATCCTTACTGAACAGAGTCCAAACTAAGGTCGAGACCTCACTGATAACCGAACAATGCTGGTGCTGACGCTCACACTGAACATAGGGCCAAGATTGAACGCAGACCACACACCGAACACAGAGACCAAAGTGAACAAAATGCCCACACTGAACACAGAGCAAACAACTGAACACAGAGCAAACACTGAACACAGAGCCCACACTAAACACAGAGCCCACAGTGAACACAGAGCCCACAGTGAACACAGAACCAACACTGAACAAAGAAACCACACTGAACACAGAGCCCACACTGAACACAGAGCCCACACAGAACAGAGAGCTCACACTGAATACAGAGCCCTCACTGAACACAGGGCCCAGGCAGAACACAGGGCCCGCACTGAACACACCCACGCAGATCATAAAGCCGACATAGAACAAAGAGATCACACTGAACACAGAGTCCTAAAAGAACACAGAGCCCACACTGAACACCACGTCCAAACTAAGGTCGAGACGTCACTGATACGAGAACAATGCTGGTTTCGACGCTCACACTGAACATAGGGCCAAGATTGAACGCAGACCACACACACAACACAGAGCCCAAAGTGAACAAAATGCCCACAAAGAACATAGAGCCCACACTGAACACAGAGCCCACACTGAACACAGAGCCCACACTGAACACTGAGCCCACACTGAACACAGAGACCACACTGAACACAGGGCTCAGGCAGAACCCAGAGACCACACTGAACACAGGGCCCACACTGAACACAGAGCCCACACTGAACACAGAGCCCACACTGAACACACAGTCCACACTGAACACAGAGCCCACACTGAACACAGGGCTCAGGCAGAACACAGAGCCCACACTGAACACAGGGCCAGGGCAGAACAGTGGGCGCGCAATGAACACACCAAAGAGATCATAAAGCCCACATTGAACACTGAGATCACACTGAACACGGAAGCTCACACTGAACACAGAGCCAAGGCAGAACACAGAGCCCACACTGAACACTGAGCCCACACCAAACACAGAGCCCACATTGAATACAGAGCCCTCACTGAACACAGGGCCCAGGCAGAACGCAGGGCCCTCACTGAACACACCCACACAGATCACAAAGCCGACATCGAACAAAGAGAACAGACTGAACACAGAGCCCTCACTGAACACAGAACCCACACTGAACACCAAGTCCAGACTCAGGTCGAGACCTCACTGATAACAGAACAATGCTGGTTTTGACGCTCACACTGAACATAGGGCCAAGATTGAACGCAGACCACACACACAACACAGAGCTCAATGTGTACAAAATGCCCACACTGAACATAGAGCCCACACTGAACACAGAGCCCACACTGAACACAGAGCCCACAATGAACACAAGATCACTCCAAACACAGAACCCACACTGAACACAGGGCCCCGGCAGAACACAGGGCCCGCACTGGACACACCCACAGAGATCACAAAGCCCACATTGAACACAGAGATCACACTGAACACAGAGCCCACACTGAACACAGAGCCCAGGCAGAACACAGAGCCCACACTGATCACAGAGCCCACACTGAACACAGAGCCCACGCAGAACACAGAGCCCGCACTGAACACAGAGCCCACACTGAACACAGAGCCCACACTAAACACAGAGCCCACACTGAACACAGAGCCCACACTAAACACAGAGCCCACACTGAACACAGAGCCCACACTGAACACAGAGCCCACTCTGAACACAGAGCCCAAACTGAACGCACCCACAGAGATCACAATGCCTACTTTAAACACAGAGCCCAGGCAGAACACTGAGCCCACACTGAACACAGAGCCCGCACTGAACGCACCCACAGAGATGACAATGCCTAGAGTAAACACAAAGATCGCACTGAACACTGAGCACACACTGAACACAGAGCGCAGGCAGAACACAGAGCCCACACTGAAAACAGCGCCCACATTGAACACAGAGCACTCACTGAACACAGAGCCTTCACTGAACACAGATCCTTACTGAACAGAGTCCAAACTAAGGTCGAGACCTCACTGATAACCGAACAATGCTGGTGCTGACGCTCACACTGAACATAGAGCCAAGATTGAACGCAGACCACACACCGAACACAGAGACCAAAGTGAACAAAATGCCCACACTGAACACAGAGCAAACAACTGAACACAGAGCAAACACTGAACACAGAGCCCACACTAAACACAGAGCCCACAGTGAACACAGAACCAACACTGAACAAAGAGACCACACTGAACACCGAGCCCACACTGAACACAGAGCCCACACTGAACACAGAGCCCACACAGAACACAGAGCCCACACTGAACACAGAGCCCACACTGAACACAGAGCCCACACAGAACATAGAGCCCAGACTGAGCACAGTGGCCACACTTATCACAGAGCCCACAGTGAAAACTGAGCCCAAACTGAACACAGAGACCACACTGAACACAGAGCCCAAGGTGAACACAGAGCCCACACTGTACACAGAACCAACACTGAACACAGAGACCAAACTGAACACAGAGCCCACACTGAACACAGAGCCCAAGGTGAACACAGAGCCCACACTGTGCACAGAACCAACACTGAACACAGAGACCAAACTGAACACAGAGACCACACTGAACACAGAGCCTGCACTGAACACAGAAACAAGACTGAACACAGAGAACACACTGAACACAGAGCCCACACTGAACACAGAACCCACACTGCAATCAGAACCCACACTGAACACAGAGTAATCAGTGAGCACATGGACAAAACAGGACACAAAACCCAAAATGAACTCAGGGCCCATAATGAACACTAGGCAAAAATTGCACAAGGAGCCCAAACTGAAACAGAGCCGGCACTGAATACAGAGTCCACACTGAACACAGAGCACACACTGAACACAGGGACCACACTGAACACAGAGCCCACACTGAACACAGAGACCACACTGAGCACAGAGCCCACACTGAACACAGAGTCCACACTGAACACAGAGCCCACACTGAACACAGTGTCCACACTGAACACAGAGTCCACACTGAACACTGGGACCACACTGAACACAGAGTCCACACTGAACACAGGGACCACACTGAGCCCAGAGATAAAACTGATCACAGAGTCCAGACTAAGCTGAGAGCCCAGATTGAACACCGAACCCTCTCTGAGAACAGATGCCAGGCTCTTCTAAAGATCACACTGAGCACAGAGCCAACACCTAAAGCGAACCCACAATGAATACATGGCCCGCACTGAACACAGGGCGCGTAGTGAACACATGGCCGGAATTGAAAAAAAGAAACCGCACTGAACCCAAATCTGCACATAACACAGCTACACTGATCACAAAGCCAACATTGAACACACAGTTCACAGTGAACACGGAGCTTCACTGACCACAGAGAACACAATGAACACGGAGTCCAAACTGAGCTGTGAGCCCAGACTGAACACCGAGGCCTCACTGAGAAGGGATCCAGACTGGTTTTAATGATCACACTGAACGAAGGGCCAACATTGAACACAGAGCACACACTGAACACAGCCTATACTGAACGGAAAGCTCACACTGTACACTGAGCCCAAACCAAAGAGCGAGCCCACACTGAGCACAGGGACAACACTGAACAGCGAGCCCACACTGCAAACAGACCCCATACTGGACACAGAGTAATCATTGAACACATGGACCAAACTGGACACAAAATGCAAACTGAACTCAGGGCCCATAGTGAACATCAGGCAAAAATTGTGCAAAGAGCACAAACTTAAAATGGAGCCCACACAGAACACACAGTCCACACCAAACACAGAGCCTACACTGAACACAGAGACCATACTGAACACAGAGCCCACACTGAACACAGAGCCCACACAGAACACAGAGCCCACACTGAACACAGAGCCCACACTGAACACAGAGCACGCACTGAACACAGAGACCACACAGAACACAGAGCCCACACCAAACACAGAGCCCACACTGAACACAGAGCCCACACTGAACACAGAGCCCACACCAAACACAGAGCCCACACTGAACACAGAGCCCACACTGAACACAGAGCCCACACTGAACACAGAGCACACACTGAACACAGAGCCCACACTGAACACAGAGCCCACACTGAACACAGAGCCCACACCAAACACAGAGCCCACACTGAACACAGAGCCCACACTGAACATAGAGCCCACACTGAACACAGAGCCCACACTGAACACAGAGCCCACACTGAACACAGAGCCCACACTGAACACAGAGCCCACAATGAACACAAGACCACTCCAAACACAGAACCCACACTGAACACAGGGCCCAGGCAGAACACAGGGCCCGCACTGGACACACCCACAGAGATCACAAAGCCCACATTGAACACAGAGATCACACTGAACACTGAGCACACACTGAACACAGAGCCCAGGCAGAACACAGAGCCCACACTGAACACAGAGCCCACACTGAACACAGAGCCCACACTGAACGCACCCACAGAGATCACAATGCCTACATTAAACACAGAGATCACACTGAACACTGAGCACACACTGAACACAGAGCTCAGGCAGAACACAGAGCCCACACTGAACACAGAGCCCACACTGAACGCACCCACAGAGATCACAATGCCTAGAGTAAACACAAAGATCGCACTGAACACTGAGCACACACTGAACACAGAGCCCAGGCAGAACACAGAGCCCACACTCAACGCAGGGCCCACATTGAACACAGAGCACTCACTGAACACAGAGCCTTCACTGAACACAGATCCTTACTGAACAGAGTCCAAACTAAGGTCGAGACCTCACTGATAACCGAACAATGCTGGTGCTGATGCTCACACTGAACATAGGGACAAGATTGAACGCAGACCACACACCGAACACAGAGACCATTGTGAACAAAATGCCCACACTGAACACAGAGCAAACAACTGAACACAGAGCAAACACTGAACACAGAGCCCACACTAAACACAGAGCCCACAGTGAACACAGAGCCCACAGTGAACACAGAACCAACACTGAACAAAGAGACCACACTGAACACAGAGCCCACACTGAACACAGAGCCCACACTGAACACAGAGCTCACACTGAATACAGAGCCCTCACTGAACACAGGGCCCAGGCAGAACACAGGGCCCGCACTGAACACACCCACACAGATCATAAAGCCGACATAGAACAAAGAGATCACACTGAACACAGAGTCCTAAAAGAACACAGAGCCCACACTGAACACCACGTCCAAACTAAGGTCGAGACGTCACTGATACGAGAACAATGCTGGTTTCGACGCTCACACTGAACATAGGGCCAAGATTGAACGCAGACCACACACACAACACAGAGCCCAAAGTGAACAAAATGCCCTAAAAGAACATAGAGCCCACACTGAACACAAAGCCCACACTGAACACACAGCCCACACTGAACACAAAGCCCACACTGAACATAGAGCCCACACTGAACACAGGGCTCAGGCAGAACACAGAGCCCACACTGAATACAGGGCCCACACTGAACACAGAGGCCACACTGAACACAGAGCCCACACTGAACACACAGTCCACACTGAACACACAGTCCACACTGAACACAGAGCCTACACTGAACACAGAGCCCACACTGAACACAGGGCCAGGGCAGAACAGTGGGCGTGCAATGAACACCAAAGAGATCATAAAGCCCACAATGAACACTGAGATCACACTGAACACGGAAGACCAGACTGAACACAGAGCCAAGGCAGAACACAGAGCCCACACTGAACACTGAGCCCACACTGAACACAGGGCCTACGTTGAATACAGAGCCCTCACTGAACACAGGGCCCAGGCAGAACGCAGGGCCCTCACTGAACACACCCACACAGATCACAAAGCCGACATCGAACAAAGAGAACAGACTGAACACAGAGCCCTCACTGAACACAGAACCCACACTGAACACCAAGTCCAAACTCAGGTCGAGACCTCACTGATAACAGAACAATGCTGGTTTTGACGCTCACACTGAACATAGGGCCAAGATTGAACGCAGACCAAATACACAACACAGAGCCCAAAGTGAACAAAATGCCCACACTGAACATAGAGCCCACACTGAACACAGAGCCCACGCTGAACACAGAGCCCACAATGAACACAAGACCACTCCAAACACAGAACCCACACTGAACACAGGGCCCAGGCAGAACACAGGGCCCGCACTGGACACACCCACAGAGATCACAATGCCCACACTGAACACAGAGATCACACTGAACACTGAGCACACACTGAACACAGAGCCCAGGCAGAACACAGAGCCCACACTGATCACAGAGGCCACTCTGAACACAGAGCCCAGGCAGAACAAAGAGCCCGCACTGAACACAGAGCCCAAACTGAACGCACCCACAGAGATCACAATGCCTACATTAAACACAGAGATCACACTGAACACTGAGCACACACTGAACACAGAGCCCAGGCAGAACACAGAGCCCACACTGAACACAGAGCCCGCACTGAACGCACCCACAGAGATGACAATGCCTAGAGTAAACACAAAGATCGCACTGAACACTGAGCACACACTGAACACAGAGCCCTGGCAGAACACAGAGCCCACACTGAAAACAGCGCCCACATTGAACACAGAGCACTCTCTGAACACAGAGCCTTCACTGAACACAGATCCTTACTGAACAGAGTCCAAACTAAGGTCGAGACCTCACTGATAACCGACCAATGCTGGCGCTGACGCTCACACTGAACATAGAGCCAAGATTGAACGCAGACCACACACCGAACACAGAGACCAAAGTGAACAAAATGCCTCCACTGAACACAGAGCAAACAGCTGAACACAGAGCAAACACTGAACACGGAGCCCACACTAAACACAGAGCCCACAGTGAACACAGAGCCCACACTGAACACAGAGCCCACACTGAACACAGAGCCCACACTGAACACAGAGCCCACACTGAACACAGAGCCCACACTGAACACAGAGCCCACACTGAACACAGAGCCCACACTGAACACAGAGCCCACACTGAACACAGAGCCCACACTGAACACAGAGCCCACACTGAACACAGAGCCCACACTGAACACAGAGCCCACACTGAACACAGAGCCCACACTGAACACAGAGCCCACACTGAACACAGAGCCCACACTGAACACAGAGATCGCACTGAACACAGAGCCCACACTGAACACAGAGCCCACACTGAACACAGAGCCCACACTGAACACAGAGCTAAAAACTGAACACAGAGCCCACACTGAACACAGAGCCCACACTGAACACAGAGCCCACACTGAACACAGAGCCCACACTGAACACAGAGACCACACTGAACACAGAGCCCACACTGAACACAGAACCCACACTGCAAACAGAACCCACACTGAACACAGAGTAATCAGTGAGCACATGGACAAAACAGGACACAAAACCCAAAATGAACTCAGGGCCCATAATGAACACTAGGCAAAAATTGCACAAGGAGCCCAAACTGAAACAGAGCCGGCACTGAATACAGTGTCCACACTCAATACAGAGTCCACACTGAACACAGGGACCACACTGAACACAGAGCCCACACTGAACACAGAGACCACACTGAACACAGAGTCCACACTGAACACAGAGTCCACACTGAACACAGAGCCCACACTGAACACAGAGCCCACACTGAACACAGAGTCCACACTGAACACAGGGACCACACTGAACACAGGGACCACACTGAACACAGAGACCACACTGAGCACAGAGATAAAACTGATCACAGAGTCCGGACTAAGCTGAGAGCCCAGATTGAACACCGAACCCTCTCTGAGAACAGATGCCAGCCTCTTCTAAAGATCACACTGAGCACAGAGCCAACACCTAAAGCGAACCCACAATGAATACATGGCCCGCACTGAACACAGGGCGCATAGTGAACACATGGCCGGAATTGAAAAAAAGAAACCACACTGAACCCAAATCTGCACATAACACAGCTACACTGATCACAAAGCCAACATTGAACACACAGTTCACAGTGAACACGGAGCTTCACTGACCACAGAGAACACAATGAACACGGAGTCCAAACTGAGCTGTGAGCCCAGACTGAACACCGAGGCCTCACTGAGAAGGGATCCAGACTGGTTTTAATGATCACACTGAACGAAGGGCCAACATTGAACACAGAGCAAACACTGAACACAGACTATACTGAACGGAAAGCCCACACTGTACACTGAGCCCAAACCAAAGAGCGAGCCCACACTGAGCACAGGGACAACACTAAACAGCGAGCCCACACTGCAAACAGACCACATACTGGACACAGAGTAATCATTGAACACATGGACCAAACTGGACACAAAATGCAAACTGAACTCAGGGCCCATAGTGAACATCAGGCAAAAATTGTGCAAAGAGCACAAACTTAAAATGGAGCCCACACAGAACACACAGTCCACACCAAACACAGAGCCCACACTGAACACAGAGACCACACAGAACACAGAGCCCACACTGAACACAGAGCCCACACAGAACACAGAGCCCACACTGAACACAGAGCTCACACTGAACACAGAGCCCTCACTGAACACAGAGCCCACACTGAACACAGAATCAACACTGAACACAGAGCCCACACTGAACACAGAGCCCACACAGAACACGCAGTCAACACCAAACACAGAGCCCACACTGAACACAGAGCCCACACTGAACACAGAGCCCACACTGAACACAGAGCCCACACTGAACACAGGGCCCACACTGAACACAGGGCCCACACTGAACACAAGGCCCACACTGAACACAAGGCCCACACTGAAAACAGAGCTCACACTGAACACAGCGCCTACATTGAACACAGAGCCCGCACTGAACACAGAGCCCACACTGAACACAGAGCCCACACTGAACACAGAGCCCGCACTGAACACAGGGCCCAGGCAGAACACAGGGCCCACACTGAACACACCCACAGAGATCACAAAGCCCACATTGAACACAGAGATCACACTGAACACTGAGCACACACTGAACACAGAGCCCAGGCAGAACACAGAGCCCACACTGAACACAGAGCCCACACCGAACACAAAGTCCACACTGAACGCACCCACAGATTTCACAATGCCTACATTAAACTCAGAGATCACACTGAACACTGAGCACACACTGAACACAGAGCTCAGGCAGAACACAGAGCCCACACTGAACACAGAGCCCACACTGAACGCACCCACAGAGATCACAATGCCTAGAGTAAACACAAAGATCGCACTGAACACTGAGCACACACTGAACACAGAGCCCAGGCAGAACACAGAGCCCACACTCAACGCAGGGCCCACACTGAACACAGAGCCCACACTGAACACAGAGCCCACACTGAACACAGAGCCCACACTGAACACAGAGCCCACACAGAACACAGAGCCCACACTGAACACAGAGCCCACACTGAACAAAATGGCCACACTGATCAAAGAGCCCACACTGAACACAGTGGCCACATTGATCACAGATGCCACACTGAACAAGGAGTCCACGCATAACACAGAGCCCACACTGAACACAGAGCCCAAACTGAACACAGAACCAACACTGAACACAGAGACCACACTGAACACAGAGCCCACACTGAACACAGAGCCCACACTGAACACAGAGCCCACACTGAACACAGAGACCACACTGAACACAGAGCCCACACTGAACACAGAGCCTACTCTGAACACAGAGCTCACACTGAACACAGAACCCACATTGTACACAGAGTCCGCACTGAACACAGTGCCCACAATGGACACAGGGCCCACACTGAGCACAGAGATCACACTGAACACCGAGCCCACTCTGCAAACAGAACCCCCTCTGCACACGTTGAACAGATGGATCAAATAGGACACAGAAGCCAATCTGAACTCAGGGCCCATAATGAACACATGGAAAAAAAAACATTGCAAAGAGCCCGTACTGAAAAAAAAGACAACCGCAAAGAGAGAGCCCACACCAACACAGAGCCCACACCAAACACAGAGCCCACACCAGACACAGAGCCCACATCGAACACAGAGCCCACACCGAGCACAGAGTTGACACCAACCACAGGTCCCACAGTGAGCACAGAGACGACACATGAGCACAGAGAATGCACTGAACACAGAGCCCACTCTGAACACAGAGCCCACACTGAACAGAGAGCCCACATTGAACACCGAGCACACACGGAACACAGAGCCCACACTGAACACAGTCCAAACTGAACACACAGCCAGCACTGAACACAGAGCCCACACTGAACACAGAGCCTACAAGGAACACAGAGCCCAGGCAGAAAACAGAGACCGCACTGAACACAGAGCCCACACTGAGCACAAAGCCCAGGCTGAACACCGAATCCACTCTGAACACAGAGCCCACACTGAACACCGAGCCCAGGCTGAACACAGAATCAGCACTGAACACAGAGCCCACAGTGAGCACAGAGCCCAGGCGGAATACAGGCACCAAACTGAGCACAAGAAACAAACTGAACATAGAGACTACACTGACCACAGAGATCACACAGACCACAGAGATCATACTGAACACAGAGCCCATACTGAACACAGAGCCCACACTGAACACAGAGCCCACACTGAACACAGAGCCCACACTGAACACAGACCACTCACGGAACACAGAGCCCATACTGAGCACAGAGATCACACAGATCACAGAGTCCAGACTAAGCTGAGAGTCCAGATTGAAACTGGTCAATAAGCGTCAGCATTATTCGGTAATTCAGTGTCTGAGACTGCTTGATGGTTCTGCCTTTGTCAAACAATCTCAGCTTGAAGTGTTAGTTCTAGTTCCAGAAATTAGCCTGTTTACTGCTAAATTAATTCAAGACAAATCTGACCAAAAAAAAAACACAGCTTCTTAAAAATAACTGGTGAGTTTTGCCTTCTCCATTCCTACTCTACTGTTCTGCAATGGCTGTTCCGTGAGCTACTCCAGGGTGCAGGCTGTTTTTTTCTGCTCCCACCACCCACACTCTGGGGCCATTGTCAATAATGAGGTTGTGTATGCAGGGAGGCACAGTGCGGAGCAGATTTGAATGCAGCACATCATGTATCAGGAACAGGAAAAGGTCAGCCTCTAAATGATTGTGAGGTCACTGTGTTTGGCAGCAACTGTTGGGAACCAGAACAATAGTTCAGCAGGTGAAATAAATGACTGGGAACTAGTGAATATGGCCAGTAGGACTAAGAGGAAGAGCAGGCAGGGAGAAACAACTGAACACAGTGGGACTGCGTGTCTGACATGCATTTGTTTCAATGCAAGAAGTATAACAGGCAAGGCTGATGAGCTTAGGGCTTGGATTTGTACTTGGGGCTATGAGGTTATTGCTTTACAGAGAATTGGTTGAAGGATGGAGAGTATTGGAAGACAAACGTTCCAGGATTTTGATGTTTCAAGCAGAATACAGAGGGATGTAGAAAAGGTGGGGGAGTTGCACTGCTGGTTAAGGAGAATATCACAGCTGTACGACAGGAGGACACCTAGGAGGGCTGATGCATCGAGACAACATCGTTAGAGTTCCGGAAAAGGAAGGGTGCAGTCATAATGTTGGGAGTTTACTATAGGCCTCCCAATTGCCGACGGGAAATTGAGGCACATTTATGTAAGCAGATTTTGGAAAGATGCAAAAACAATAGGGCTGTTGTGGTGGGTGTTTTTAACTTTCCATATATTTACAATGAATCACTTTGCGCTGTGGGTTTGGATGGTGCAGAATTTGTAGTGTGCAACCAGGAGGGCTTCCTGAGACAACATGTAGATAGTCCAACTAGGGATGGGGCAATATTGGACCTGGTATTAGCGAATGAACGCGGCCAGGTGGTCGAAGTTTCAGTAGGGGAGCAGTTCCATAATAGTGGCCATAATCCAGTAAGTTTCAAAGTACTGTTGGATAAGGATAGCTGAAGTCCTCGGGTAAAGGTGCATAATTGGGGAAGGCTAATTAGAAAAATATTAGGCAGGAACTCAGGAACCTAGACTGGAGGCGGATGTTTAAGGACAAATCAAAAAGTGACATGTGGGCGGCTTTCAAACGTCAGTTAATAAGAATTCAGGACCGGAATGATGAACGATAAGTATGGCAAGTTTCAGGAACCTTGGATAACGAAGTATATTGTGAGATTAGTTAAAAAAGGAACAGGAAGCATTCGTAAGGGTTAGAAAGCTGGGAACAGATGAAGTCCGTGCTGAATATAAAGAAAGTAGGAAAAACTTAAGCAAGGAGTCAGGAGGACAAAAAGGGGTCATGGAAATAAATTTACAACCAGGATTAAGGAAAATGCCGAGGTCTTTTTTACATATGTAAAAAAAAAACAAGAGGGTAGCCTGGGAGATGGTTGGCCAGCTCAGGGACAGAGGTGGGAATCCGTGTGTGGAGCCATAAGAAATGAGAGAGATACTAAATGCGTGCTTCTCATCAGTATTCACCAAAGACAAAGAATTAGCGTTCTATTTGGCAAGGGAAGAGTATGTAAGTAGGCTGGATCATGCTGAGATCAATAAATAGGAGGTGTTAGGCGTATTGAAGAATATTAAGTTGGATAAGTCCCCAGGGCCAAATGGGATCTACCCCAGAGTACTGACGGAGGCAAGGGAGGAGATTGCTGGGTTCATTTCAGAAATCTTTGTATCCTCACTGGCTACGGGTGAACTCCAAGTTGACTGGAGAATGGCCAATGTTGTTCCATTGTTTTAGAAGGATAGTAGGGATAACCCAGTAAATTACAGGCTGGTGAGCATTACATAAGTGGTAGGGAAATTACTGGAGTAGATTTTCCGTAACAGGATTTGCTACCATTTGGAAGCAAATGGCCGTATTAATGAGAAGCAGCATGGTTTTGTGAAGGGGAGGTCTTGTCCCACTAACTTGATCGAGTTTTTCGAGGAAATGACAAAGATTATTGGCAATGGAATAGCAGTGGATGTTATCTAATTGGATTTCAGTAAGTCCTTTGACAAGGTCCCTGATGGCAGACTGGTAAAAAAAGGTGAGCTGGCAAGATGCAAACAGGCCTTAGTCATAGAAGACAGAGGGTACAGGTAGAATTGTGCTTTTCTGAATGGAGAGCTGTTACTACTGGAGTTCCACAGGGATCAGTGCTGGAACCTTTGCTGTTTGTAGTATACGTAAATAATTTGGAGGAAAATGTAACTGGGCTAATTTGTAAGTTTGCAGACGACACTATGGTTGGATTTGTTGCACATTATGAAGACGATTGTCAAAGGATACAACGGTATATAGATCGGTTAGAGGCTTGGGTGGAGAAAAGGTAGATTGATTTTAATCCAGACAAATGCTGGGTAATGCATTTAGGAAGGTCCAATACTGGTAGGAATTATACATTAAATGGCAGAACCCTTATTGCATCGACGGGCAGAGCAATCTGGGTGTACAGGTGAACAGGTCATTGAAAGTGGCTACGCAGGTGGATAAGGTAGTCAGGAAGGCATATGTCAGCTTGCCTTCATCGGTAGGGGCATTGAGTATAAAAGCTGGGAAGTGATGCTGCAGCTGCATAGAACCTTGATTAGGCCACACTTGGAATATTGCATGCAAATCTGGTCGCCACATTACCAGAAGGATATGGAGGTGTTGTAGAGGGAGCAGAGGAGGTTTTCCAGGATATTGCCTCGCCTGGGGGTTATTAGCTATGAGGCGAGGCTGGATAAACTCGGATTGTTCTCAGTAGAGCGCCGGAGGTTGAGGGGCGACTTGGCAGAAGTTTACAAAATTATGAGTGGCATGGACAAATTAGATAGTCAGAAGTTTTTCCCAGGGTGGAAAAGTCAATTACTAGGGGACATAGATTTAAGGTGAGAGGAGAAAACTATAAAGGAGCTGTGCAGGGCAAGTTTTTTACACAGAGGTTAGTGAGTGTCTGGAATTCGCTGCCAGAGCAGGTGGTGGAAACAGGTACGATAGTGGTTTTAAAGAGGCTGCTTGGGAAATACGTGAATTGAATGTGAATAGAGGGAAACGGACCCCGGATGTGCAAAATGTTTTAAATTGACAGGCAATATGTTCAGAACAGGGTTGGAGGGCTGAATGTCCTGTTCCAGTCCTGTACATTTCTTTGTTTGTTCTTTGTTCATGTGTGGATTTCCTCAGGTGAAATCCTGAGAGGAGAACCTGAGAGGATTTCCGGAGAAGTGTTCCGGAGTGTGTTAAATGAATAGAATTCCTCAGAGGATTCCTGGGAGGAGATCCTGAGAGCGCTTCATGAGACAGGTTAAACAGAGGAGTTTCTGGAGAGGGCTTCAGCATAGGAGTTCCTGATAAGAGCTCCTGAGCGGGGTTCCTGAGAGGAGTTATTGAGAGTGTATCCTGAGAGGAGTTCCTGAGTGTAGGTCATGACAGGGTTACATTCGAGGGGTTACTGAGGCGTGTTCCTCAGAGAATCTACTGAGGGGCGTTTGTGGGAGGGGTTCATGATAGGATTGCCAGAGACCAGTTACTGAGAGGAGTTCCTGAGGGGGGTTCCATAGAGGGGATACTGAACGGGTTCCTGAAAGGTGTTAAAAAGAGGGCTTACTGAGAGACGTTACTGGGAGATGTTTCTGAGAGGAGATCCTGAGAGGAGTTAAAGATGATAGTAAATGAGAGGGGTTATTGAGAGTCGTCCCAGAGAGGGGTTCCCTGGAGGAGGTCAAGAGAGAAGTTCCAGAGAGGAATTCCTGTGAGGGCTTCCTGAAAGCAATTCCAGAAAGGGGTTCCTCAGAGGGGTTCCTGAGAGGAGTTCCTGAGAGCAGTTCCAGATAGGAGATTCTGATATAATTTCCTGACAGGATTTCCTGAGAGGTGTTCCTGAGAGGAGGCCAGGACAGGGGTTGCTGAGAGGAGATCATGAGAGGGGATGCTGAACAGGCGTTCGAAAGAGGGGATCCTGATAGGGGTTCCTGAGAGGGGTTCCTGAGAGGAGATACTGATAAGATTTACTGAGAGGGGTTCATGAGAGGGGTTCCTGAAAGGGATTCCTGAGAGGGGTTCCTGAAAGAGGTTCATGAGAGGAGTTTCTGAGAGGAGTTCTGTGAGGGGTTCCTGAAAGGAGATACTGAGAGGGGTTCCTGTTAGGAGTACCTGAGGAGAGTTCCATAGAGGTGTGCCTGAGAGGAGTTCGTGAGGACACTTCCTGAGGAGAGTTCCTGATCAGGGTTTCTGAGAGGAGTTCCTGAGAGGAGATCCTGTGAGGGGATCCTGAGATGTTTTCCTGATAGGGGATACTGAGAGCGTTTCCTGAAAGGGGTTCCTGAGACAGCTTCCTGACAGGAGTTCCTGAGAGCAGATGCAGAGAGGAGATCCTGATATAATTTCCTGACAGGAATTCCTGAGCGGTGCTCCTGAGAGCTGTCCCTGACAGAGGATCCTGAGAGGAGATCGGGAGAGGGGTTCCTGAAAAGTGGTTCACACAGGAGATCCTGATAGGGGTATCTGAGAGGGATCACTGAGAGGGGTTCCTGAGAGGTGTCCTGAGAGGACTTCATGGGAGTAGCTATTGAGAGGTGCTCCTGGAGGCGTTCATGAGAGGAGTTATTGAGGGGATTAACCAAGAGGGTTCCTATGAGGCGTTCCTGAGAGGAGCTCCTGAGAAGGGATCCTGAGAGGAGTTCCCGAGACGAGTTCCTGAAGCATGTTCCAGAGAACAGTTACTGAGATAAATTCCTGAGAGGGGTTCCTGACTGGAGTTCCTCAAAGGAAATCCTGAGAGGGATTCCTGAGAGGCTTTTCTATGAGGAGTTCCTGAGGAGGGTCCATGAGTGGTGTTATTGAAAGGAATTCTTGAGAGAATTCCAAAGAGTAGGCCCTGAGAAAGCTTCATCAGACGTGTTTCACAGAGGGCGTGCAGAGGTGATACACCAGGATGCCGCCTGGGATGAAACATATAATTTATGAGGAAATGTTGGATAGACATTGGTTGCCTTGGTTGGAGCAGAGAAGACTGAGGAGCGACCTTATCAAGGATTGCAAGGTTATAAGGGGCATGGACAGGTTGGATAGGGAACAGCTGTTCCCTTAGTTGAAGGGACAATCAGGAGGGGAAACACGTTTAATGTGAGGGGCTGGAGGTTTAGGTGGGGATGTGAGGAAAAACTTGTTTTTTACCTAGAGGGAGGTGCTGGTCTGCAATGCGGTCCCTGGGAGTCTCGTGGCAGCGGGTTGCCTCACATCCTTTTAAAAAGTACCTGGATGAGCAGTTGGCATGTCATAACATTCAAGGCTATGGGCCAAGTGCTGGTCAATGGGATTCGGTGGGTAGATCAACTGTTTTTTAAATGTCGGCGAAGACTCGACATGCCAAAGTGCTTCTTCTGTTCTGTGTGATTCTCTGATTCAGTAGAGGTGTGTCTCCGATTAGGAGACCATCTGGCAGAGTTACGGAACAGTAATGGTGATTAGCTAAACCAGAGCCGCATTGCAGGTTGATATATCTCTACGTTTTAACTCTTTACCTGAGGAAATTTGCAGTAGAGTCTCTCCATTGTTATGTCCTGCCCTTGTTGAGCTGATTCCTATTGAAAGTGACCTGTTATCCTGTACCTTCCTCCTCCTGTAGGCGACAATCTAGTGCCTCAAGTGTTGCTGGAGAAATGGGGGCTCCGTTTCCCAAAATCCCCTGCGGCTGGGAAAGTCCTCTATCATGGACACGGACCGCGCTGCACTCTGGCCGGGAGTGACCAGCGCACATGCGCACCTGCGCTCCCCAGAGTTTGCAAAGAAGATTGCTTCTTTATTATTATTATCATTACTATTATTATTATTATTAATAATAATAATAATAATAATAATAAGCACCTCCCCGCCGGATCAGAATCCCAGTTCCCCGTTCGGCATGAAAGTTGCTTCTTCCTTTTCGCTTTATTAAACATAAAAGTGGAGGAGCTGTCGGTGACTGCACGTCCTCTGGCAGTTGGGACAAAAGCAGCGGCTGGACGGGGGCTGGCAAGAGGTGACCCTAGAGGAGAACCGGGTGAAGCAGGGGGTCCTGCGGGGAGCGAGGGCGGCTTCTAGCGGAAAGGAAGTGAAACAGCAGCAGGAACTCTATCCCATCCCAAGGGCCCCAGTTCAGATGTTAAAGGTTGTTGCAAAACTCTTCAAATATAAATTTCAGCTTCTAAGTTCACCAAGAAGCTTTCACTCTGCAGAGCAGCTTCACTCTCCATTCCCACACTGTATTCCATCTATTTCACAACTGTGCCCTCAGATACTTTGCACCCTGATATATTAACAGCAAAAACTAGCCATGAGTCACATTTAATATTTGTTTTGGGGTCAGACATCAGTCACATCAGTTACACTTCCAGGCTCTACTAAGTGGATACGTTCGTATTGTCTCATTACCGATTAAAAAAAACTCAAAGAATTTCAACCCAGCTTGTGTTTTTATTCGAAAATATTATCTGGTTGACCAGAGTAAGATTGACATCAAACCTCCCTGCACTCTCTCCGTGTGTGTGTTTGTGCTGAGTTTTGTGAGGCTGTGAGAATGTGGGTGAGTGTGCATCTTTTTGAGGGTGTTTGCGTGTGTGTGTTTATGTGAGTGTGACAGAGTGAACTGTATTTTAGAGGAGAAACATATTTCATAATGAAATCCACAGATTTTCAAATTTGCTTGTGTTATTCCTCTAATAAACTACGTCTAGACTGAGATTGATATTAACCATCTGTGCTGTCTGCCTCTGCTGCTGTATATGTGTGTCCATACTTGTCTGTGACTGTGTGTGTGTGTTTATGTGCATATGAGTGACTGAGTGTATATGTATGAATTTTGGGCGAGCGTGTGGGAGTGTCTGTCTATTGCATGTGAGTGTGTGTGTTTGTGCATTTGTGAGCATGTTTGTTTGTGTGTGTGTTTGTGTGTGAGTGTGGTTGATTGACATTATAAAGCAGCAACACATTTCACCTTTGGAACATAATCAATTTATCCACTCTATGCCCTGTTGATCTTAACAGCTTCCCAAAGTAACCGAGATATAACACAGCCTACTATTTCAGCTCAGTGCCGTTTCTAAAACTGGACGCAAATACCTGTGCACAAAAAGTCCAGTTTCGGATTTCTAATCGGTGTTGGAAAAGCCAAGAGAGAAAAGTAACTTATCTTGTTCTGAAAAACGGCACACAGATATTGGCAAGGTAAAAGTGGGGATTTGCCTTTCATCGAACTCAGAGCAAAAAAAAATGTGTTACTTTGGAATAATCACTGATCCACATTTAAATAATCAAACAGACCCAGAATTCAACAGGTTCATTGAATCAAAGCAATAATGAGTCGTTTGACTTAAAGAGGTGTAAGAGTAATACGGTGAATGATAGATGTTGGAATAATTACTGGATAAATTGTCTCACCATGAACAACAGTAACTGTGAAGAGAAGAGACAATCAATGACAGGAATACAAATAAAATAATATCCATCTGACAGAAACAATGCTTGGTGCAGAGACTTACCAGTAACTGCAAGAACAGTGTGTAATGGATAATAGCTTCAAACTCAGAGAGGAATATTGCAATCCACACATCCAATGAATAACCCGGGTACATTGTGGGGCTCTCTGTAAAGGTCCGGGTCTTTGTAAGTGCCGGAGTTGATGTTCACACTGTCTATGTGGATTGACAGTTTAGAATTGTTTTCCCCATTATTATCAGCGGGAATCCCTCTGGTGGCAGAGTGAGTTTGTGTCCGGGGGGACTGATGCTAACTATCTGAATAAAGGAATTAGTTCAAACCTGTCCAACAACCAGTTATCATTTTCCACACCTCATAACTTATGTTTCCCTCGTTGTGAAAATAATATCCTCAAATCTTACAATGCAGTTCCCCAAATATTTAAGGGCAGTAACGGGGTGAGTGGCAGATCTGTTCTTCAATGACAGAGACACTTACAGAAAAAGAGAGACGACAAAGCACTATTAAGATCACAGAGCATTTCAACCATCATAAGCACTCAAAGAGCCCAGAAATTGAATCAGGCCCAATAACCCGACCGATCATCTCTCTGTTCATCCGTCACCAGAATTTGATTAATCAGCTAACAGGCTGGGTGAGCAATGATACACTCAACCAATGGCTCTTAGATGGCCGCTCAGTGTCTATACATTCACACTCCTCATTGAACTGGTGCAGCACCTAGACCTTTACCACATTCGAGCAGAAACAGCCCATAACCACACCACCCAGTTCACATCACACAATCTGACATCTGATCCTCTGCTGAACCCAACCAGACAGCTGATCCCCTGACACTTATATACCCACTGACCTTCAATTTCCTCTGTTATCTTGACGCAACTGACAACATCTCCCTTGATACAATGTCCAACACGGTTTCCCCCTGACCATTTCCAACGCCTGACACTCTGTCTAACCCCTGACACCCTGCTGAACCCTTCCCGCTCTGCCTAACCCCTGACCCTCCACCTAAACCCGGACCCTCTGCCTAACCCCCTGGCCATCCAACTAACCACTCGCCCTCTGCTAACTCCTGACCCACTACCTAAACAGTGAGCCTCACTCAGACCCTTCGCCTAAAACCTGCCCCTCCACCTAAACATTGAAATTCAGCCACTAATCCGACGCTTTGCCTAACCCCGACCCTGTGCCCAGCACTAACCCAGTCTGTCTCCTAACTCTCATATAACCTGTGACCTTCAAGCTAGCCTTGGTTTTCCTGACGCAGTCTGACCTCTGCCCACTCGACCGTGCGTCTTACCATGATTCCCATGACCCTCTGCTTTATCTCTGACCCTCTACTCGGCCCTTCTCCTCCGACACAGAGAGTAGCCTCAGACCCTCAGCCTATCCCCACCCGGGTCAATCCCATCACCAACCCACCCTGGGGCTGACCCTTTGGCACCCCGACCCCTGACAATGTCGAAAGTGCCTGTGTGGTGTCTCTGCGAGCAGTGACCACTTTCTGGTTTATTTATTTTGTTTGGGCTTTTGCTGTGCCCTCAGATTCTTCTGGGTGTGGGACAGCTGGACAACGCCTTCAAGAGGACAAATAGGATAAGGGAAAATGGAGGCCTCAAGAGGCAGCGGCGCTGGTACGACGAGACCTGACGGGCGAATTCCCCATCCATCTGCGAAAAGTACGCCATCCGCCTCCACATGATTTTCAAACAAATAATGCATAGTTAATAAGGGACAGTTGGGCTGGCATCTGCTCCATCATTCCTACCATTGTCCTTCATCTGTATGGGGGCTGGGGAGCCAGAACGATGGCCAACTTCTCTGCATCCGTTTTTGTGTCAGTTCATTTTCTCAAGAAAGGGCAAGGTTAGGATGGGGTGCGTGGTGGTGGGATTGCCCGAAACACAGAGACGGGTCAGAAGACGTCCATCTCTAAGGGGCCCTGCGATTGTTCATGGAAGCGGGAGTTGACAGAATCCAATCTGTTTGAGAAGCAGACATCGTGACCAGACTTTTTCTTCATTGAGGGAAACTGTTGACTTATTCAGCCTGTCTACTTCCTCCCAAACAGAGGGTCAGGGTTCAGGTGGAGGTCATGCGATTGACATGGTCAGGGGAAATCAGGGTTAGGCAACAAATCTAGTGAGCAGAGGTTAAGCTGGGTCAAGAGAACAGAGGACACTTGATGGTGTTTGGTGATATGAGGTTCAGGATTTCAGGGGTCAGACTGAGTTAGGCAGAGAGTCAGGGGTCAGATTGTTTAATTTGAACGGGACGGGGTGGTTGCTCGGATGAGATAAAGGATCTCAATCCCGCCAGCTGAGCACTGACTGATTTTTTGTTTGTTTTTTTGCATTTGCATTGCTCGCGGAAGGGTCTGGGGGCCGGGACAGCAGGAAAACGCCTTCAACAGGCCGTACAGAATGACGGAAACCTGCGGCCTGATGAGGCTGCAGCGCTGGTACGATGAGGCCTGCGGGGCCAGGTTCCCAGCCATCTGTGAGAAGAAAGCCATCCGCCTCCACCTGATCTTCCAGCGAATGATGCAGAATTGCTGGGGGAGCTTTGTCATTCATCAGGGTGGGGGCTGGGGAAACAAAACGGTAGGACACCTTTCTGAAGCCGTTTTTGCCATTGTTCACATTTTCAAGAGTGGGTGGGTGGTTGATGGTGCGTCTGTAATGTAGAGAGGTGTAAGAAGGTGGCTGTCTCTATGGGGCACTGCGATTGTTCGTGGCAGTGGGTAGTCCACATGCTCCAAACTGGCTTGTGAATCATAAACCGGGAACAATACTTTTCTTCATGGAGGGACTCTTTTGACTTTCTAAGTCGCTCAGCTCTCATCCCACACAACCAGTGCCCCAGCTATCCCCTATTTATTCACTTTGTTTCATTTTATTGGCTAACTTATCCTCTGCAACGGGCACAGAAACAAAAGGCACAACCTTAAAGAGAACTTATTGAATTAAATTAAAATGATGTTTAATCCACTTATATGTACAAAACGCAAGGTTATAATCACCATCTGTTTGTCTTTACACTATCAGACCCGATCTTTCGCACTCAAAATACAATCTCATGGGCATGAAAGAGCGGCAGACTCTGTCGATCATTCCCTAACGAACATTTAGAATCTGCTGTCCATCGAGCCATGGGAGATTCCAAGCAGCCCTTCCCTCATCAACCACCATCTCACCCCCACCTGCTTCACCACCCACCCCCCCACCCCTCCCCGCCCTACAAAATGCCACCGCCCTCCAATACATAGGAACTGGGCCATTGCTGAGAGGGGTTCCTGAGAGTGTTTCCTGAGAGTGATTGTTGAGAGAAGTTCCTGAGTAGAGTTCATGTGCGGAGTTCCTTAGAGGAATTCCTGAGTGGATTTCCTGGGGGAAGCTCCTGAGAGGGGCACCTGAGAGCATTTCCTGAGAGAAGTTCCTGAGAGGAGTTCCGGAGAGTAGTTCCTGAGAGGAGTTCCTGGGAGGATATATGGCTTTGTAGAAGACTATGTGGTGGGTAGGATTAGCAAGTTTGCGGATGACAAAAAGATTGGCCGGGTGGTCAACAGTGAGGTCGAGTGCCATGGGTTAGAGGAAGATATAGACGGGGTGACCTAATGGGCAGAGAATTTAGAAGATGGAATTTAATCCTGAATAGTGTGAGGTGATACACTTTGGAAGGACTAATTTGACAAGGAAGTATTCTATGAACGGCATGACACGAGGAGGTTCCTGAGAGGGGTTCCGGAGAGGATTTTCTCAGAGGCAGTGACTGTTCTGTTTCCCCTCTTGCATCAATCAGCATACAATTATGATGAGCCTCTATCTCGATGATTCTGTTAAAAAATCAAATATAAACATGATGTTCAAACCTGAATGGATTCTGATGGAACAGAGACATGGAATCATACATTTGAGGAAGACGCCATGTGACCCATAGTGACCGTTTCGACTCGTTTCCAGACCTATCTAATCAGCCGTTCTCTTCACTCCTCCATTTGCTGTGTAATTATCCACTGCCTGTGCTCAGCCAATTCTATTTTCACAGTTAAATGTTTATTTGCATTTGCGAGCCTTTCAGGAAGAACATTCCAGATTTATTTGCAGTAAGAACTCTTCAACCGCTCTATGCTTCTTTGTCAATCACATTGAAACTCCCTGAGTTGGTTACTGACTGATTTTCCAGTATCACCAGTTTCTTGTTACTTACTCTATCAAATACAATCGTGATTTTAAATATCTCCATTAAACCTCCCCTTTCCCTGGTCTGCTCGAAGGAAAACAATCCCAGCTTCTCCAGTCTCTCCAAGTAATTCAAGCCCCTCATCACTGTTCCAATTCCAGTAAAGTTTCTCTGCACCCTCTCCAAGGCCCTCACATCCTTCCTGAAAAATGCTCGCCAGGATTAGACACAAGGACTTCAATTGAGGTTTCACCAATATTGACACATATGTTGTCTGATTTTCTTAGTTTTGAAAACTCTGATTCTGTTTATCAATAAAAATATATTGCTATTTTGATACTCTAAAAGGCTTGCGCTGCCATCTTCAACAACATGCTTATGTCCAACCGGTATTTTAGCTAAACAACTCCAACATTTGCCCGATTTTGTGCTTCACACTATTCTCTTTACACTATTCCGCCCTCAGAAACCCTCTTACGTCCCAGCCAAAACAGCTAACTGTTTCAATTTCGTGTGGTGCAAGTACAACTGGACTGGTGGGGTTAAATGAGCCTGTTTGTTCAGTGGCTGTAATTAATGTCACTCTCCATGGATCCTAAATATCTCACTGGGGGCTTCCCACTGTTGTTAATAAGGGAGTCGCTACATTGTGTTACCTCATATTGTCAGCGGGGGCATCAGCTCCCTGAGGAACAAGGACCCGCTGTTATAAGACAGGGAGAGAGGATATCAGAATCTGAGAAGAATATATTTGAATGTTCCAACAATGGATCAGATTCTGAGAACAATGGATTGGAATGTTACAGAAATGGATCAGAGTAGGAATTTTTTGGAGGCGCTTTATGAACTTTCCACACGTTATGATTGGATGTCAGTGGAAAGCCGGATCTATCGGGCACTCCATGTTATTCAGGCGGGTTACTATCCCATCCTCGCTATTATTGGCATCCCTGGTAAGTCTCACAGTATATGGTTATTAATTCTTTATTCCATGTTGAAGTGAATTATTTCTTTTTCATCAAAATTACAAGTATTTTGGAGATTGCAAATTTGTTATGCAAGTTGTTGAATCCAGGGGGCCAGGATTGTGATTAACATTCCAGTTCAGCAATTTCAGTAACATATTTATTGTCATTTAATCTCTATTGTCTTCGAACATATCAGAGACATTTCTGTCTATTATTGCATATACAATAGTTTTAAAACGGCACTGGGCGCAGAACCATAGTGGAAAATTTCAGCGCCTTCAGGCAAACTGATCCTGGTTATTTACAAGCATTCTGATTGTTTATTGGGAATGGTTTCCTTTCCTGTGGACCATGGGTCTGTGTCATACCCATGCCGTCCTGCTTTATGCAGCCACTGGCCTTTGTGTGTGGTTCTGTGACTTTCACATTTGATCGGTTTGTGGCCATGTCTTTCCAGAAACTGAAAAGTAAATATTGCACTGTTAAAATGGCTGGGTGAAGACTGACTGTGCTGAGCTTTTTAAAGAATATTTTCTGTTATTTCATGTTACCAGATCCATGTTTGCTGATGAACAACCCATGATTTTGTTTTGTAATATTAGAAATTCAAACATAGAATAATAGAGTCACATTGGTCTGCAGCACAGAAAAGTCGGCGCATCGAGGCTGCGCCAGTCAAATAAGTACCTAACTATTCTAATCCCATTTTGCAGCATTAGGTCCATAGCCTTGTATCCCAGGGCATCACAAATGCACATCCAAATACTTCTTAAATGATATGAAGTATTCTGCCCCGAAGACCGTTTCAGGCAGGGAGTTCCAGATGCCCGCCACCCTCTGGGTGAAATAATTCTTCCTCACATTCCCTCTAAACCTGCTGCCCCTTACATTAAATCTATGCCCTCTGGTTATTGGACACTCCACCAAGGGTTAAAGTTCCATCCCGTCTACCCTATCTATGCCCCTCATATTTTGATACACGTGTATAATGTCCCCTCTCAATCTCCTCTGCTCCAGCGAAACTAACCCCAGTTTATTCAATCTCTCCTCATAACTAAAAATATCCAGGCCAGGCGACATCCTGGTAAATCTCCTCTGCATCAGATCCAAACACACCCTTCCTATAATGTGGATTCCAGACTGCATGCAATACAATAGAAGTTGCCTAACCAGCCTTTTATACAGTTCAGCAAATCCGTCCTGCTCTTATATTCAATGCCTCATCTAATAAAGGTAGGTATCCCATATGCTTTCTTAATCACCTTATCTACCTGCCCCATTATAATTACGGTACCTCTGGAAATGCACGCAATGATCCCTCTGATACGTGGAACTTCCCAGGATCCTAACATTCATCATATTGCCGTGTCGTACTTGTGCTGCCCAAATGCATCACCTCATGCTTATCTGGATTAAATTACATTTGGAAATGTTCAGCCTTTCGCTATGCCCCTGAAATCTAAGGCTTCTTACTGCTTACCACCCCAACAATTTTCGTAGCATCCGCGAACATACTGATCAAACCCCTACATTCTAATTTAAAACGTTTATATATACAAGAAGCACGGGACCCAGAACAGACCCATGTGGAACCCGATTGACATAGGGATCCAGTCACAACCACCCCCGCCCCCCCAGCCCCCACCCTCCTAGACAATCACCATGTGCTTCCTGCCAATCAGCCAATTCTGGGCCCAATTCGCCAAACTGCCTTGGATCCCATGGGCTCTTACCTTCGCTATCAGTCTCCTGAACATATCAAAAGCCTGGCTGAAATCCAAGTAGAATATATCAAATGCAATGCCATAAATTACATAGCTGGTCACCCCTTCGTAAAATTCCCTTACATCCCCTTAACCAAACCAAGCTGATTGTCCTTGATTTTCCCTTCCTCTCCTAGTGTACAAAAACTATCGCCCTCAGAATTACTTCCGATGATTTACCCACTGATGTTAGACTGACTGGCCTCTACTTCCCTAGTAAATCCCTTCCCCACTTCTTGAATAACGGTGCCACATTGGCTCCTCTGGCAACTCTCCTGCGGTGAGAGACATGTTGAAAATTATTTCCAGCGCCCCTGTTGTCTCCTAAATTGCCTCACTCAACAGCCTGGGATCAATTTCAACTGGTCCAGGTTAAGCCTGTCAGACCGCTTAGAACTTCTTCCATTTCTGTGCTAATTTACTTAATTATCTCACAGCCCTTCTACATGATTTCTATCATCCCTCTCATTTTTCAACACCAATACAAGTCATTCCTTTAGAACCTGACCTATGTCTTCCAACTCCACAAGCAATTTTCCACCGTGGTCCTTTATAGCCTCAATTATTTCCGTTCTTATCCTCTTGCTCTTAATGAAATTGTAAAAGAACTTTGTATTTTTCTTTATTTTTCCAGCCAATGATTTTTCATACCGCCTTTTTCCTCTCCTAATGTTCTTATTAAGTTGCCCCTTGTACACTATATTCTCTGATAGGGCTTCGCCTGTTTTGAGCTCTTGATAACTGCCATCAGCCTGTCTTTTTCTCATTATCCAATCCTCTATATCCCTCGAGATCCAGGTGTCTCTGGATTTATGGGTCCTGCCCTTTATTGTTATTGCTATAAGCTGGTCCTGCACTCTCCATATTTCCATCTTGAATGATTCACACTGCTCTGAAGCAGATCTACCTGAAATAAGCTGCTCCCAGCCCACTCTGGTAAAATCATATATGATCTTATAAAATTGTCCTTCCTTAAATTTAGAACTCTGATTTCTGGCACTCCCTTGTCCTTTACCATAACAATGTTAATCTAACGGAGTTATGATCAGTAAGTACAAAACGCTCGCCCACTGATACCTCTACCACATGCCCGGCTTCATTCCCTAAAATTAAGTCCAGGACCGCCTCTACTTTGTAGGACCTTCGACGTGCTGGCTTAAAAGCTCTCCTGCTTGCAGTGTAAGAATCGATCTCCCTCTAAACCTACCACACTATGACTGTTTTTGTTTTGGATTTCCAGCATCCACAGTTTTTTTTTCTTTTTCATCCAAGCAATGCTGGGGAAATATAAATCTCCCACTATTACTATTGTTTTATTTTTACACTGCTCTGAAATTTGCCTAGATATCTTTTCTTCCATTTCTCTATGAATGTTTGGTAGCCTGTCGTACACTCCCAGTAATGTGATTGCTCCTTCTTCTGTTTTTTTTTTTCAGTTCTATCCATATGGCTTCTTTTGAAGAGCTTCTAGGATGTCATTCCGCCTTACTGCGGTCAGTGATTCCTTGATCAATATTGCAAAACCCTTTCCTCTTTTTCCTCCTTCCTTGTCTTGCCTGAAGACTCGAAACCCTGGGATTTGGAGTTGCCTATCGTGCCCCTCCCTCAGCCATGTCTCTGCGGCAGCAAGGACGTCATACTTCCATGGTTTAACTTATCCCCTCAAATGGGCCAGATTTTTCATTCTCCTTGCATTAAATTAAATACCACCCAACTTTGCCAAACTCGCTTCTGCATTAATTGGCCTATAAGTTCTCTGCCTTCAAGACTCACCTGCTCTCTCTTCTAATTTTCTCTGTGAAACTCCCCATGCTGCGCCACCTCTCAGTATCCCATCTCCCTGTCAAGTTAGTTTAAACCCTCACCAACAACACCAGCAAACCTCCCCGCAAGGATGTTGGTCCCATTGCAGTTAAAATGCTGCCTGTCTACCTTGCACAGGTCCCATTTCCTCCCAAAATCGCCCCAATATGCTTGAAATAGAATGCCCTCTCTCCTGCACCATCTATCCAGCCACGCATTCATCTGGACTAACCCCATATTTCTATACTCACCAGGGCGTGGCACTGGAAGATGTCCAGTGATCACTACCTTTGAGGTCCTCTTTTTTAGTCTTCTTCCTGGATCCCTAAATTCTGTCCGTAGGACCTCATCCGTCTTTGCAGCGGTGTCGTTGGTACAAATACGTACCATAATCTCCATCTGTTCGCCCTCCCCCTTTAGAATTCCCTTCAACCTTGATCCTGGCACCAGGGAGGCAACATACCATCCTGGAGTCACGAAAATGGCCTAAGAGACAGCTGTCTGTTCGCATCAGTATGGTCTCTCCAGCAACTCTTGCAATTCGCCTCTTTTTCCTTCCCTGTTGTGCAGCTGAGCCACTCAGTGCCATGAGCATGGCTGCACTCCCCTGTCGAACCATCACTCACATCGCTTTCCAACACAGAAATATGGTTCTCGAGCGCGATGCACCCTCGGGATTTCCTGACTACCTGCCTGACACATCTCTTCTGACTGATGGTTACAAATTGAGCTCTGTCTGCTTTAGGGTCACCATGCCTAAAAACGTTCCAGCCACCAAACTCTTAGCTTTGCCGATGCACTTCAGTGGATCAAGCCTCTGCTCCAGCTCTGAAACTCGGAGGTGAATTAGCATCAGTTGACCGCACTTCCTGCACACGTGTTCGGTCAGACAGTAAGGAGCCTCTAAGACTTCCCACATGTTGAAGGCCGTACATAACATGGGACGGAGCTGCCCTGCCATGCCTCTAGTTTGAAAAAAAAAACACCCGTTCTTTACTTTAAATTAAATACAGTAAAATAAACCTGATCTTATTTATGTATTTTAAATAAAAAATAGAACTCTTACCTTTCCTTAGCTTAACCTGGGGAAAACGCTTCCCTGTGACTCACCAATCAGCTCTCACCTTTGTGCTGACATGACCTTTTCGAGCATCCTCACACTCGCGCTGGTTCTGATCGCTCCATCGCTCTCTCACACTTTTTTGATGACAATACTCTTATTCTCAAAAATAGCTGCAGGATACTCTTTCTAGACTGTTTCACCGCGATGTGGACTGCAGGATTCTCTTTCCAAACTGCTTCACCGTGATGCTGACTGCAGGGCACTCTTTCCAGACTCCTTCACCGTGATGCTGTCTGCAGGTCACTCTTCCCAAAACCATCTCCCAATTGGACAGCTGTCGAGTTCCTCCAACACATTCTTGTTTTATTCACTCAGGGAACGTGAGCGTCTCTGGCTAGGCTGGCATTTATTGCCCAGCCCGAAATGTACTTGTTCAGAGGGCAGTAAAGAGTCAACAACATTGATATAGTTCTGGAGGGACATGTTCCCAAGCAGATTTCCTTCCCTAAAGGGCATTATTGAACCAGGTGGGATTCTGCAACGATTGGCAATGGTTTCATCGTCATCATTGTGCTTTTTATTCCATTTTTATTGAATTCAAATTCTAACATCTGCCAGGGTGGGCTTCGAATACCTATTCCCAGAGCCTGATGCTGGGTTTTGCGTCCAGTGACAATTCCTCTACACAATCGCCCCCTGAATTTGTACCCTCTGTGTCACATTTGTCCCAATTGTGTTGCTCAATGTTCTCACCGTCACATACATTTTAGTGAACAGCCGAGCCCGCAGGAGACTCCAGGCTCACAGCAGTGGGGAGAGTCCCAGAGACCCAGAGGCGGAAAATCGGATGAAATCCATGATTTTACTAGTTATTATCACAAACAATTTCAACCTTTTGTGTGCAATGTTAATATTGTTTTATCTGTGGAGCCGGATATCATGCTCCGGGAAATTGCACGTTGATCTAGATTATATTGTGGTGGAATTGGGCTTCATGCTGCAGATCCTAACTTGCTGCACAAACACTGGGATTTACGCCGTGACTGAGGATAATTTCAGGGAGCAGTTGAAGAATGCACAGAAATATAAATCAGAATGAGCAGTATTGTTCAGTGCCATTTCCTGCCATTTCCCCATAACCCGACTCATTGTTTCTATTCAAATTCTCATCTAACGTGCATTTGAAAGCCTCGGTTATACATGCCTCCACCACTATTCCAGACAGTGAACTCCAACCCAGAACCAGCTGCTATATGAAAAAGGCTTTCTATCCCCTCAGTCCAAATTTAACAGGCCAGATTCGAAAGGTAAGAGGCATAAAGCAGCAGACACTAAGCAATGGATGACTTCTCCTTGGGCTTTTTTTGTGCAGAAATGGTGGTTACTATCACTTCACTAAGGGCCGACGGTCGAGAGGTTTTTTTTCAAGAGTTAGATCTGACTTAATTTAAGCATATTCCATGAAGACTGAAGATCTGTAAGATCTATGTATTGATTCCTATCAATGAAAAAATTTCCATTTAAGGATACATAAACTAAAGTTCTATTTGAGAAGACCCCTGAAGATGCCCCTCGGAGATGTGTGCTGTTTTGTCAGAATCTCTGGTTTCTACTAATCTGCCTGTTTTATGAGATTATTTATCTGCAACTGGGACAGGTCCCTTCGAGACTTCACTGTGAAAAATTAACCAGCTGATGTACATACTTATGCTTGTGCAGTGAGCAGTGAAAACTCTAAACCCAAGATTCATCACGTGGAATGGAAGTAAGGTTAACCTCAGTCTGGATTGCATGAGGAAACATAGTCTGGAACGTTGTCTGTTTTGAAACAGAAATAAATCTACAATGATCCTCACAGAGCCTTGTGACAATATATAGCCAATCGTGGATTAACTTGGAAATATTGAGGAGCAAAGAGAACAAGGAATGAATCGCCTAAATATCTGTTAATTGAAAGTCTTACGGTTGATGATGCCTGGAACTGAAAAGGAATAAAGCAAGCGACATAGCAGTGGCATTCTGGGTGATACCTAAAGGAGTACAGGGCATCAAATGTTTTTCGATGTTCTAAGATAATTATCTGGAGAAAGGAGCAAATTTGAGCGTGTAGCATCTCTGGTTATAAACTGTAGAATTCAGGGAAATGTGCTGGTGTTGCTGAACTATCTGTCACTGTTTCCCAACAAATATGGTAATTGGCACGTCGTCATTCTTAGTCCGTACAGTTAACAAAAAACACACTTTCATCTACAACCCTACCTGATACTTCATTAACGATGGCAATCGAGTTTGTCAGAAGCATTTTTTTCATCAATGTGTCTCCTCTAGCTATTATTTATAAACCCATTTTTTTCTAATCAACATACTCATTTTGCCCCACATTATTGAGTCTCTGGTATAACACAACGTTTCACTAACAATTCTATGATTTCTTGGCAGATACAAGGTTTATCCATCTGCCCTACAATAAGCAGGGAGCAATATTGACAACAGTTTGGGAATATTCCGATATCCAAGGAGGATTGAAGGGTTGTGGTCAGTGTGTCCACGATTTCCACCATTCCTTCCCTCGAAAACCCTCAGACATCCCCACAAAAGCTATAAAAAGCAGTTTTATTAGGGTAAAATAGACAGGGGTGAAGTTAATCTTCATTTTTTGGCATCATAATATCAGTCGCCGTAGACCTTAATTGTGCCAATAGAGCTAACAGCTCTTCAATTAAAATGCTAATCCTTCCAATAAGCCATCTCATTCTATAACACAGATAATCAGTGCGGCACTGTCAGGGGGCAGCAGCTCCAAAGCGAGGGAGAATATATACTAAACACGGGGACAGTACATTGGACTATTATAATGACCTGTCCGAATCAAGAGCAGCAGCTTGGAATGTTTCCACAATGGATCAGGATCTGGGCACAATAGATTCGAATATAACAACAATGGATCTGAATCTGAGAACAATAGTCCAGAATGTGACAACAATGGATCATAATCTGACAACAATAGTTTGGAATTTCGCAAAATTGGATCAGAATATGAGAACAATAGATTGGAATATTACATAAATGGATCAGGATCAGAGAACAATAGATTACAATGTTACAGCAATGGATCAGAATCTGAGAATAGTAGGGTGGAATGTTTGAACAACGGATCAAGAACTGAGAACAGTCATTAGTATCATACAAGGGGCTGGGGGTTACCCTGCTATGATCACTATCTGTTGACGATTTATTGTGGAATCACATTGAAATATTGGGTCCCAATGTTTCTTCAGGTTATTCAATGTTCTTACTATCCAATGCTCGCTATTGTTGGTGTGCATTGTAAATCTTTCTCTCTCCAGTTTTTAAGCATGTAAAGTATGTTCAATTGTAATGCTGTGCTTGAAATTCACATTCGTATCTTCAGTTGATATCCCTGGATGTCTTTCTATCTAGCTATTGTATCTGGAAGCCACACTTCACTCATTAGCTGCTCCTTTTTCTCATTTTTCAGTTGAGCCTTGTGTGGATCGAAGCCACTGCCACCTGACTGCATCCGAAAATTTGTCCTCTGTCCACACATCCTCCAACAGCCACAGACCCCACACCCTCCCCATATCGCGACACATCCCAATGCTTAATGTTCATCTAGAGCGTTTGCGGATGGACTGAGCTCAGTTTATACACAATATATAGCTTTCCAAAATACGGCCACGGCCACAATCCTAATACCACAGAACTCCAATCCTACCTCCACCCCTCTACTGCATAAACAGACAATCTTGGCTTTTTTATTTTTCAAATTGAGACCCATCTGCTCATCTAATAAAATGCCATCTGAGCTCGAATCGCATCCTGTCACTCACCACCCACCAGCCCCACATTGGCACACCCTTTCCACCCACCCCCACCACCCCACACCACCACCTTGCTCAAAATTCACGTCCTGGTTGCAAACCTTTATAAAACTCAACAGATACCACGTTCAGCAGCATTTAATCTAAGTGTAATCAAATCCCGCTTAACCACCGTTCCTGTGCTCAGAGAGTTACATCGGCTGGCAGGCCGAAAGAGACTATTTTCATTCGTATATAGTTGCCCCTCCCCACTTTAGAGAGGTTTTCGCCTTCGAATGTTTAACAAATGTACGTTAGAAATGCAATATCAAAACACACAGCACCGCATTAGTGGCCAGTTTATTTCACATTATACCGCTGCATCTTCTGTGAATCAGATTGCATCTGAGACTTCCGTTTATCACCCATTCAGCAAACGGAAAAAGAACTGCATCTTTCCTCAACTAGTCAAAATTTTGAAAACATTAATTTTAATTTCTCAGCACACAATTCTGACATTGGTGCAGGAGCAGAATGATCTGTATGTGCATGCATGTGAATCAGTGAATGTGGGAGGATGGGTTGAGACAGTGGTTCATTAATCTTCCCACATCCTGGGCATTATGAGGAGGGACATAGAGTACGAAAGCAAGATGGAGATGATAAACCTCCATAAAACGCACTTTGATCCTCAGCTTGAGCATTGTGCACAGCTCTGGAAATATCATTTTAACAAGAATGTTAAGGCACCAAAGATGGCACAGAAAAGATAGACGACAATTTGGCTAGAAATGATTAATCCAAGTTGTGTAGATGAATTGGAAAAGTTTTGGCTGTTCTCATTGGAAAACACAAAATGGAGGGGCGACATGAAGAGGTATTTAAAATTCTAAATGATCATGAACAAGTAGGCTTGGAGAAACCCTTTCATTGTTGGAAGTTTCGAAAAACAGAAGGCAAGGATGTAAGGTAACTGGGAAAAGATGCGATGTCCCACTGAGGAAAACATTTATTACAACCCTTAATCTGGATTGCGGTGGCTGAGAGTGTGGTGCAACCAGGCCCAACCAAGGAAAAATGGCATTGGTTTATTACCTGAAAAAGAGATAAGTGCAGAACAAGGGGGAGATGGCTGCGGAAGAGCCACCAGCGACTTGCTCCGTCAGTGGACCAGCATGCATAAGATGTACTGAATATCTTCCGTCCATGCTGCACACATTCTGTGATTGCACTCTTCATGATAATAAGTAAGCTTCTCCAATCTATCCATGTCATTGTAATGACTCCCCTGTGGTGCCATTCTTGCCTCTGCCTCTCTACCCTCTAGACATTATTCACGTTATTTCAAAAGTGAACTGCACATTATTGGCCACAATACAATATATTTGGCCAAACGAGTGTTTTCAATAGTTGTAGAATAGCTTTCTGGTGTTTGCATCCATTCATCAAGCTGAAGGTCCTTGCTGATATATTAACTACTTTTGTTAACCTCGCCTGATGTGTTCAAATAGTGGGAACAGTCACCCAATATCGCTGTGCTGCTGCACCTCCAAATAAAATTGAGCTCTACAATATCAGTAATCTACTTTGAAAATTTATTTGTAATTTCAGGTAAAATCAATTAAATGTATTAATAGTTAAAGTGGCACAATAGAAAATGACAACAGGTTATCAACTGAACTTTTCTGCTAACCTAATGTATTCTTTTCCTGTTTATTTCCCTGTCTCGCAGTTATATTGCTGACAATTCTGATCATTTCCCGGGGAAAGTGTGGTCTCTCCAAATGTGTAACCTACTACCTGTTGGCAATGGCTTCGGCGGATCTAATGGTGATTGTACTCGATATGGTATTGAGGCATATTCCAATTGTTCATCGGAAGCAGTTTCGTTTCATGTGGTTCCTTCGAATCTGTAATATCCATGCTGTGCTGCTTTATGCAGCCACTGATTGCTCAGTCTGGTTCACCGTCACTTTCACTTTTGACCGATTTGTAGCCATATCTTTCCGAACTTTGAAATGCAGATATTGTACCGAAAAGACAGCAGCTGTGGTTCTTGGAACAGTGACTGTGCTGAGCTTTTTAAATAACCTTTTCTGGTATTTCATGTTCACAGGACAGTATCAATTGATGAACATGCCCTGGTTTTGTTCTGTAAAGCTACATGTTTACTACTCTACGGTTTGGGTAACACTCGAGTTTGTCCATTACATTCTTACTCCCTGTGTCCCATTTGTCGTGATCCTGCTGCTGAATGTTTTCATCGTCAGACAAATTTTAGTGAGCAGCAGAGCCCGCAGGAGACTCTGGGCTCAGAGCAGTGGAGAGGGGCTCAGGGATCCGGAGATGGAGAGTCGAAGGAAATCCATGATTTTACTCTTTGCCATCTCGGCAAATTTCCTGCTGTTGTGGTCAACGATTATGGTATATTCTGTATGGATCCGCATGCAAAATTTGGGTTATGGGTCCATGTTACTGCATCATTATGTTCAGGAACTGGGCTTCATGTTGCAGCTCCTGAGCTGCTCCACAAATTCTTGTATTTATGCCCTGACCTTGACAAAATTCAGGGAGCAATTGAAGCATATACTGCAATGTCCCTTTGCACCAATCGTGGAACACATTCAAAAAAGAGAAATGAATCAGGGAAGGTCAAGCATTTTCTCATTTTAATTCACATTCCCAGTGGGTGGTGGTGCTGTACCGTTCGACAGAGTGACTGGAGGAGTTGGATAACACCGCCACCGCCATGGGCTGTGGGGTCGGTGCCTGATGGCCATGGTGACATTATTGACGTGAGGCATCTAGTCCGCAGAGTTCCCATTCAGCAGGTGGGCGCTGGGGTGGAGGGGTGTTGGGGGTTTAGTGCTGTTTCACATGACGAGGGCATAACGGGAGTTGTGGCACCTGTCACTGCACCATGCCTCGGGGGTGAGATCTGTTTCCCATGGCAACAGCATAATATGGCAGGTTAGTCATGTGACAGCTCAATGGACATGGGCGGGACTGTTCTACATAACGACTTCATATTGGAAATTGCGGGAACTTTGGCGGCATCGTAATAAGGCTCTGCTCGCATTGTTGACAGCTTAATTGGAGGGATGATCCCTCTGGCACAATGGAAATGGGGGCAGGACCTAGTCCCATGCTGACATCATAACAATGGGCCGTGAGATCTTACCACGAATGGGGAAGTGATCTTGGCCCATTGTTGAAGGCTCAATTAAAAAGGACCTTCGACCTGCTTCCTTTTTAGGGCACAATGGACGAGATTGGAGCGAAGGTTCCCGCTGGCTCCGCTCACCCATTGGCGCAGGGAGAAAATGTGAGCATGCAAAGTTTCACCGCTAAGGCCCTCCACATGCACTCTCCTGAACATCCAAGGGGACAGCAACAATATGAATACAACTGGCTTTTGAAACTTGGTGCTAAATATTTCTCCTGCACCGCCTTCCATTGGGCTTTTTGATTGTACCCTTTAGTACTTTAATAATGCTGAGGAAAATCAATAAAGAGTAATGGAATTAAAGCAAATCTAAATGTTCGCCAGTAAAAGCACAACAATATCTTTGAAATCCCTTCATCATTTACCGCGACAGTCACTCACCAACATCAGAAAGCAAGGAGTTAGAAACCACTGATCAGAAGTGATGAACATTAGCAGAGGGAGTAATTGTGAGCCCCTCGACACACACACACGCGCACAGACACAAACACACAGGCACACACACACATACACACATACACACACATGCACAGACACAAAGACGCAGAAACACACATACACAGACACACACAAATATTGACAGACACACACATATACCACAGGCACACACACATAGATGCACACACTCACACACACACGTACACACAGGCACAAGCTCACACTCAGGCACACACTCACAAATACTACACAGATAGACATACACACACACACACACACACAAGCACGCAGATATACACACACAGACAAAGACGCACAGACCGACACGCAGACACACACACACACATACACACAGATGTACACACAGACACGCACACGCACAGACAGATATACACAGACACATTGGATGGAACTAGAATGCAATCTGAAATAACGTCATCCGGTTTTCAGGATTCACACAGTGACTGGGAAATGAAAAGGAAACACTGACAGAGCTCACTTTCATCCGCAGCTCACACTTCATCTGAATTCCTTTTAGTTCAATCTGTCTCTATCTCTCTCTCTCTCCACTTCTTCCTGTGACCTGAATATTCCCACGTGCTTCAAAACCATGAATTCGGGACCCAATCAGAGTGCCGAGTAATGATGTTAGGATTGTGAGATGAGGGAACTATCTTTCCTGGACGCCGTCTAATAATTGTCCATTGCCAAGCTCACTGTGAGATGCAGAATAGTGGGAACGCCCCATGTAGCCTCATTATGATAAGTGATGTTTGTTTTGGGGCTTGTGCAGCCCAACCGGGAAAGTTGCACAGCCCTGGTAGTTGGTGGCTACGAAGGTGCCACAACATGCCGGCTCCCTTATTGTTCTTTACATCAATCACCAAATTTACATTTCTATATTGATGAGGAGGTAACCAGCCGCTCTATTTGTCTGCACACTCTGAAAAGAGTAGACCACTCCGTTGGGCAGTAATGCGACCAGGAACATTCAGCCCTCAAACTCATTCCGTGTTTGTGATTCTCTCAAACCATCTTTTTTCGCACTCCTTCAATTTTAAACTCACTCCCTGTTGTCACTCGCTATCATACCATCTTTCTTTCCCTCTCTTTTTTGCACTCTGACTCCCTGTTTGTCACTCTCCCTCAAACCATCTCTCTTTCTCGCACACTGCTTCACTCTCACTCCGACCCACGGTCTCTCACACTATCTCTGTTCCTCTCACATTCTTTCAATCTCACTCCATGTTTGTCAATCTCTCACACACCTTTTCTATTTCACTCATATTCCTTCACTCTCACTCTCCGTCCCTGTTGTCACTCTCTCTCTGAAATCATTTTTACTCCCATTCCGTCCCCTCACTGCAAATCCCTGTTTGTTTCTCTCTGTCACTGACCATCACACTATTTATATCTGTCCCTCTCCCTCTCCATTTTCACATACTTGTCACTCTCTTTCCCATTAATTACCGGTCTCTCCTACATTTTGTCTGTCACTCTCTCACTTTCTACATGCCTGTGTCTGTCCCAGATTATGGTTCCCTGACACTCATTGCGATATTGACCCTCTCTGTCTCCAACAGCAATTTCCCTCCGATACTCTCGCCGAATCTGTATTAGTTTCACGATTTGTTTTAATTTCAGGATGTTTACTAGTTTCGAGATAAGGATTAATTTCAGGGCCTGCATTATTGTCAGGGTCTTTATTAGTTTCAGGATCTGTATTATTTTGAGGATCTGTATTTATTTTAAGGTGTGCATTAGGTTCAGATCAGAATTAGATTCATTTTCTGTATTCATTTCAGGGTCTTTATTCATTTCACGATCTGCATTCGTTTAAGGATCTGTATTAGTTTCAGGGTCTTTATTCATTTCAGAGCCTGTATTGGTTTCATTGTCTGTATTAGGTTGAGGATGTGATTTATTGTCATGAACTTTAATAGCTTAAGGGCCTTTATAATGTCAAGATCTGTATTAGTTGCAGTCTTTGTATTGGTTCCAGGGTCTGTATTAATTTCAGGATCAGTATTAGGTTCAGGGTCTTATTTAGTTTCAGGGAGCACTTTCCTTTCACGAACTGCATTACTTTATGTATTCCTGTATTCGTTTCAGGGACTTTATTAATTTCATGTCTGTTTTAGATTCTGAGTTTTTATAACTTTCAAGGTCAATATTAATTTCAGAGATTGTATTATTTTCAGGATCTGTATTTGTGTCAGACTTTGTGTTAGTTTCAGGGTCTATATTAATTTCAGAGCCTGTATTAGTTTCAGGATCTGTATTGGTTTCAGTCTATGTAATAGTTTCAGATTCAGTATTAGTTTCAGGTTCGTTATTATTTTCAGGATCTGCATTTATTTCAGGGTCTGCTTTTAGTTACAGGATCTGTGTTAGTTTCAGGGTATCTATTAGTTACAGATTCTGTATTAGTATCAGGGTCGGAATTAGTTTCAGGATCTGCGTTTATTTCAGGGTCTGCTTTTAGTTTCAGTATCTGTATTGGTTTCTGTGTATGTTTTAGTTTCAGATTCAGCACTAGTTTCAGGGTCGGTATTAGTTTCAGGATCTGCATTTATTTCAGCATCTGTTTTTAGTTTCAGCATCTGTATTGATTTCAGGGTATGTATTAGTTTCAGATTCATATTAGTTTCAGTGTCGGTCTTACTTTCAGGATCTGCATTTATTTCAGAGTGTGTTTTTAGTTTCAGGATCTGTCTTTATTGTATGGTCTGCTTTTAGTTTCAGTCTCTGTATTAGTTTCAGTGTAAGTTTTAGTTTCAGGATCTTTCTTACTTTTCAGGGTCGGCATTAATTTCAAGATGTGCATTAGTTTCAGATCCTGCAAATATTTATACGTGTGTATGAGTATCAGGGCCTCTATTATTAACAGGATGTGTATTAGCTTCGTATTCTGAACTATTATAAGGTCTGTATTTTCTTCATGAACTGATCCGTTTCAGAATTTGCATTAAATTCCGGTATTATATAAGTTTCTGGTCCTACTTCATTTTCAGTGGCTGTATTAGCTTCAGGGACTGTATTAGTTTCAGGATCTGTACTAGTTAAAGAAACCATATTAGTATAGATGTAATTGTATCAGGACCTTAATTACTTTCTGAACTAGTATTCATTTCGCACTCCATATTACTTTCAGCGTCTATATTAGTTCCAGGCTCCGTATTAGTTTCAGGGGTCTAGGTTATTGTCAGGATCTGCATTAGTTTCAGCATCTGATGGACAGCCATCAATGGGAGAGATGCAACAAGCAATCAAATGGAAGAGAAACAGCGGAGCTGTTGGCTGCCGTTGTCTTCCAGCTGAGGCCTTCAAAGCTGTGTCGAATTATACACATCAAGGGTCCATGTGCTCACCCTACCTATTTGACAGGAACGGGAACTTAGCTTTGACTCCAGGGATGTGACTGTTGTAATGATGTTCAGGAAGGGAGATACATTCCGCTGTGGAGGCTATCGAGGTCTTCCCCTCCTGCGCGTTGCCTCAAGGCCTGTAGGTCTTGAAGGGGCAGCGGTCGCTGCAGGGCCTGTTTTCGTTTTAGGGTCCAGGTTATATCCGGGTGGATTTTTGTTTCACGGCCTGGAACGTTTCCATGACGTCTATTTTCTTTGGTTTCACACAGTACCAGACTGGGCCATTTGGAACACATTGCCAAACCGAGTTCTTGGAAAGATCTATTCCATTGGGTGCTCACTCCTACCCTTTCCCATTAGCTCTGAAATTCCATCCCCGAATTCCCTCCCCTACAAACCCTCCCCCTCCAGGGGAAGTATTTATCCAATTGCATTTTGCATCTTAGTGTTTTATCTGCTTCCAGCAGCTCCCCAGACATTGAATTCCAGGTTTCAGGGGATGTGTTAGTTTCAGGATCTGTACTAGATAAAGAGTCTCTATTAGTTTCATGATCTGTATTTGTATCTGGCTCTGTGAGGAATCATCTCCCCTTTCCCTCGGCCAATCTCTGTCAATCACCTTTAATCTGTTTCTCATGGCTATTATCCAAGGTTCACGAGGAAATGGCCCTTCCTGATTAACTCTTATCAAAATCGAGCATGTTTTAAAATGCATCTCAGGAACACGCAATTTGCTTGGTTGCAACTGAGAAAAAGAATCCCGGATTCGCTAATCTCTCCAATGACTACAACCAATCATCGCTGTGACGCTTACAGTGAATATTCTGCACATCCTCCCCAAGGCCCTGACACACTTCCAAAACTGCCGGGCCCAGAGTTAGAGGCAATACTCCTGCTGGGGCCTAACCTTTGACATGTCAATGTTTTGCATGATTTCCTTGTTTGTGCAATCTTCATCTCTTTATCAAGAGAAATATCTACATTGTTAAAAATCTAATTGTGTTGCTCTGCCACCTTCAAACATTGGAACATTTTCTCACGCGATCCTCAGCAACCCCCTTCCAAATTGCTCCAATTGTCGCTTTCACAATTCTTTATTTCATGTTTTGCCTTCTCTCCACCTCATCTTTTCACCGATCTCTCTGTGCACTCGAAAAACCTACTGCTTCCCCCTCACTACTTAGTAGTATTCACGTCGCTCTGTCATCGATAGGCGTCAATACCATGTCCTTAATTTATGAGGCCATGGCATTTATATCAAAAAGTGCAAATGCTTCTAGTACGGCCCCTTATGAGTTCCACTGCATTGTCCCCTCCAATCTGAAGCACAACCGTTCATCAATTCATCCTGCTTTATTTTTATCAGTGAATGTCACAACCGCTAACTGGCTCTAGTGACAGAGTTGACCCCTCTCTCGTTTATTTTTTTCAGCTGGGATATCATATTTACAACCCTCTAGCCCTCTGGTGTCACTTCCATATCCAAGGTAGATGGAACGAATATGTCCAGTGCCTCTGTTATTTCCATACTTCCTTCCCTCAGCAACCATCATACATCTTATCGATCACATGTAAGTATTCGACATTATTGTCGATCTAAAGTGTGAAATGATTTTACTAAACCTGTTCTTTGCCTCACTGTAATTAATGCCATTCTCCATGGATGGTAATTGTATCGCTGGAGAGTTTTTTCTTCTCCTATTAATAAAGGATCCCTTTCAGTGAGCCCAGGATGACAGTGGGAGCATCAGCTGTACGAACAGGGATCGAAGGCTCCAGAGAGAGAGAGAGAGAGAGAGATAGAGAGAGAGCGAGAGAGAGAGAGAGAGAGGGAGAAAGGAGAGTTCAAAATCTGAGAGCAATAGGCTCGAATGTTTCAACAATATATCAGAATCTGAGAGCAATAGGTTTGAATGTTACAACAGTGGATGAGAATCTGGGAACAATAGATTGCAATGTTACAACAATGGATCAGAGTCTGAAAACATTAGACTGGAATGATACAACAATGGGCAGGAGTTTCCTTGTGGTGCTTTCCGTTCTTTCTGAAAATGATCATTTGTTATCATTAGAAGATCGGATCTATTTGAAACTTGTCATTTTTGAAAAGCTTTACTATCCCAGCCTTGCGGCTGTTGGTGTCCCTGGTAAGCATCTCTGTCAGGCTATTATTTTTGAGAACCAAGATTAGCTGTGCCAATGTTAATGTTATTGTGATATTCGGATAACCGAATCCATTGTCTTCAGATCAGTTCAGTCAAACTCCATTCTCTATCTATTGACTCCAGGACAATTCACTGGCCAGTATCTGAGGCTGCACCAGATTGTTTCCAACCTCTTTGATTCCTCTAACCTTGGTTTACCTTCTGACCACATATCCTCACGCCTTCCAAACCTGCCCACTGTGACCACTGTAATCTCACCAGGCTCCACATCGGCATCAGCACATAAGCTGGATAAGGTCTCCTCTGTAAGGGTGTCATTGTGGACTGAAAAATCGAATGGTATTCATGAAAACTCCCAGTTACAAAGCACAGCCCTTCTGAAATCGTGCTGCCCGTCTCTGAATTCAGAACAAACGCTGTTCACCCATCAGCGCTTTTGTCACAAACGAGTATCGCGTCTCAGTCTGGGAGCTCCTGATTTTCAATTTTCTCATCCTTGCGTTTGACACACACCAGAGCGCCCACCATGCAGTGACCTCGCTCCCCTTTTGTTTCCCCTTTTGCTCCAAAGCTTGTTTTTCCTCTTTTCCCTCGCCTTCTAGTGTCTCATCAATTTGACACTATAGAGTGAATTAATTCACTTTCCCGTCCCTTACACATGCCTGGCCACAATGTCCACCTCTCCAGCTTCACTTATTCCAGACCTTGGAAGCTTGGATCTAGTGTGACCCACAGTGGCGGCCAATTCCATGCGGGACATGTCTCTAGCCTGGGTGGACTGTCCGTGCGGGGAGAGGGTGAGGGAGGGTCTTAAGGTGACGCCAATCAGCCCTTCCACGAGCTTTAACCCGCCGCCTTTGAAATGTGTTCTGTGCAACTCCGACGTCCTCCTTTGTTAGTCACCGACAGCTGATCCATTGCTGAGCTGTGTGGGGAACCAGCCCTGGATTTATTTCTAATGGGCAGGTGCACACGTCACCTCTGACAGGTGATGACTGCTTTCTGGTATGAGAAATTTAATGGAGGTGTTTTGTGTGCTTGTTTGGGAGTTGCTACGAGCTGCTGTATATCCTCAGGGAGTTCAGAGGATTCGGATTCTATCTATGGACAAGGTATGGGGTTTGAATTTACAGTTCATCTGTGTTTGTAATATCAGGAAAAAATGGAGCAGAGTCAACTTCAATTCAACAAGTTGGTGGTCACAGAGCTGGAGGGTTTCCAGGGTTTTGAGCCGGCGACAGAGAAGGAACGGCCAATATATTTCCAAGTAAGTATAGTGAGTGGCTTCGAGGGGAACATCCAGGGGGTGGTGTTCCCATGTGTCTGCTGCAAATTTCCTTCTCAGTTCTAGTGGCCACGGGGTTGGAAGTTGTTGTTGAAGCAGCCTTGGCGAAGGCTGTGCATCTTATAGGTGTTAAGCACGGCTGCTACTGTCTGTCGGAAGTGGAGGGAGAGAATGTTTTTGGATGTTCTGCCAATCAAGAGGGGCTGCTTTTCCTTGGACGGTGTCGAGTGTCATGAGTGTCGTGGGAGCTGCACTCATCCAGTCAATTGGCGATTATTCCAACAACATCCTGACTCTTGCATTGTAGATGACAGACAGACCTTGGGGAGTCAGGAGGAAAGTTTTTCGCTGCAGTATTCCTTGCGTCTTGACCTCATTTACCCATAGTGTATATATTCCTGGTCCTATTCAGTCTCTGCTAAATGGTGGCTCCAAGGATGTTCATTGTGGGGGATTCAGCATTGGTGAATATCAAGGAGAGAAATTAACATTCTCTCCTGTTTGCTCCACAGGGCGAGGGGACGGGATCAGAAACCGAGGGTGATGCAGTGGGGACAGGAACCCGATGGAGAGTGGACGTACAGAGAATCACGTGAAGGAGTGGTGGTCTCAGGAACTGGTGGGACTGGGGACGGGGGCAGGATCTAAAGGGAGTGGGGTCTGTGGGAGAAGTCACAGGCTGAGAGTTACGGGAAGGGTTTCCCAAGGGAGAGGAAATGGATACATTTCCCTCAGGGAGAGGGAAAGGGGAAAGGTCCCCGAGGGATAGGGGGCGGTGAGTGGTTCCCGAGGGAGAGTGGACATGGAGAGATCCCCAACTGATAGGGGACGGGGCGATATCTCCCAGGGAAAGGTCATGGCGACAGTTCCCAGAGCCAGATGGGATTGGGGCTTTTCCCTGAGGATCATGCGAGTAAGAGAGGTCTCTGAGGGAGAGTGGGCAGAGAGAGGGCCCCGAGGGAGAGGGCCGGGGATATTACACTAATGCGGAGGGGGCAGAGAGAGGGCCCCGAGGGAGAGGGCCGGGGATATTACACTAATGAGGAGGGGGCAGAGAGAGGGCCACGAGGGAGAGGGCCGGGGATATTACACTAATGCGGAGGGGGCTGGGAGAGGGCCCCGAGGGAGAGGGCCGGGGATATTACACTAATGCGGAGGGGGCTGGGAGAGGGCCCCGAGGGAGAGGGCCGGGGATATTACACTAATGCGGAGGGGGCAGGGAGAGGGCCCCGAGGGAGAGGGCCGGGGATATTACACTAATGCAGAGGGGGCTGGGAGAGGGCCCCGAGGGAGAGGGCCGGGGATATTACACTAATGCGGAGGGGGCAGAGAGAGGGCCCCGAGGGAGAGCGCCGGGGATATTACACTAATGCGGAGGGGGCAGAGAGAGGGCCCCGAGGGAGAGGGCCGGGGATATTACACTAATGCGGAGGGGGCAGAGAGAGGGCCCCGAGGGAGAGGGCCGGGGATATTACACTAATGCGGAGGGGGCTGGGAGAGGGCCCCGAGGGAGAGGGCCGGGGATATTACACTAATGCGGAGGGGGCTGGGAGACGGCCAGGCGGGAGAGGGCCGGGGATATTATACTAATGCGGAGGGGGCTGGGAGAGGGCCCCGAGGGAGAGGGCCGGGGATATTACACTAATGCGGAGGGGGCTGGGAGACGGCCAGGAGGGAGAGGGCGGGGGATATTATACTAATGCGGAGGGGGCTGGGAGAGCGCCCCGAGGGAGAGGGCCGGGGATATTACACTAATGCAGAGGGGGCAGAGAGAGGGCCTCGAGGGGGAGGGCCGGGGATATTACACTAATGCTGAGGGGGCAGGGGATATTACACTAATGCAGAGGGGGCTGGGAGAGGGCCCCGAGGGAGAGGGCCGGGGATATTACACTAATGCGGAGGGGGCAGAGAGAGGGCCCCGAGGGAGAGGGCCGGGGATATTACACTAATGCGGAGGGGGCTGGGAGAGGGCCCCGAGGGAGAGGGCCGGGCATATTACACTAATGCGGAGGGGGCTGGGAGAGGGCCCCGAGGGAGAGGGCCGGGGATATTACACTAATGCGGAGGGGGCAGAGAGAGGGCCCCGAGGGAGAGGGCCAGGGATATTACACTAATGCGGATGGGGCAGAGAGAGGGCCTCGAGGGAGAGGGCCGGGGATATTACACTAATGCGGAGGGGGCTGGGAGAGGGCCCCGAGGGAGAGGGCCGGGGATATTACACTAATGCGGAGGGTGCTGGGAGAGGGCCCCGAGAGAGAGGGCCGGGGATATTACACTAATGGGGAGGGGGCTGGGAGAGTGCCCCGAGGGAGAGGCCCGGGGATATTACACTAATGCGGAGGGGTCTGCGAGAGGGCCCCGAGGGAGAGGGCCGGGGATATTACACTAATGCGGTGGGGGCTGGGAGAGGGCCCCGAGGGAGAGGGCCGGGGATATTACATTAAAGCGGAAGGGGCAGAGAGAGGGCCCCGAAGGAGAGGGCCGGGGATATTACACTAATGCGGAGGTGGCTGGGAGAGGGCCCCGAGGGAGAGGGCCGGGGATATTACAATAATGCGGAGGGGGCAGAGAGAGGGCCCCGAGTGAGAGGGCCGGGGATATTACACTAATGCGGAGGGGGCAGAGAGAGGGCCCCGAGGGAGAGGGCCGGGGATATTACACTAATGCGGAGGGGGCAGAGAGGGGGCCCCGAGGGAGAGGGCCGGGGATATTACAGTAATTCGGAGGGGGCAGAGAGAGTGCCCCGAGGGAGAGGGCCGGGGATATTACACTAATGCGGAGGGGGCAGAGAGAGGGCCCCGAGGGAGAGGGCCGGGGATATTACACTAATGCGGAGGGGGCTGGGAGAGGGCCCCGAGTGAGAGGGCCGGGGATATTACACTAGTGCGGAGGGGGCTGGGAGAGGGCCCCGAGGGAGAGGGCCGGGGATATTACACTAATGCGGAGGGGGCAGAGAGAGGGCCCCGAGGGAGAGGGCCGGGGATATTACACTAATGCGGAGGGGGCAGAGCGAGGGCCCCGAGGGAGAGGGCAGGGGATATTACACTAATGCGGAGGGGGCAGAGAGAGGGCCCCGAGGGAGAGGGCCGGGGATATTACACTAATGCGGAGGGGGCTGGGAGAGGGCCCCGAGGGAGAGGACCGGGGATATTACACTAATGCGGAGGGGGCTGGGAGAGGTCCCCGAGGGAGAGGGCAGGGGATATTACACTAATGCGGAGGGGGCAGAGAGAGGGCCCCGAGGGAGAGGGCCGGGGATATTACACTAATGCGGAGGGGGCTGGGAGAGGGCCCCGAGGGAGAGGGCCGCGGATATTACACTAATGCGGAGGGGTCTGGGAGATGGCTCAGGGGCAGAGGTTGCATGACGATGTCCCAGATTGACCCGGGAATGTCGATGTCCCTGAGGGAGTGGATAGACTAAGAAATAATGGGGAGTGACACTCAAGTGAGATCAGGTGCCCCTTGGGCTCTGCGATTGGTCAGAGGGCACAGGGGAAGGTCCCAACGCGAGCAGTAACATGTTGATTTCCCAAAGGGAGGGGGAGAAGTGTTGGAATTCGGAGGGTGAATTATAGGGGAGAGGTACACAAGGGTGAGCGGTTGAGGACAGTTCCCGGAAGAGAGCGAGCTGTGAGTGGGCTCCCGGGAAAGGGAATGGGGGTACGTTCCAGGGCAGATGGGTCAGGGAGATATCATGGAGGGAGGGGGAATAGGGAGTTGTCACTGAAAAGCCTTAGCGGTCTAGGGCGCAGAAAGAGATGGGCATTGCAGGTCCCAGAGAAAAAGGGCATGAGAATGGTCCTGGAGGGAGACTGGATACTGGACTGGACCCCGAGGCAGTGGGAATGGTGACTGGGTCCTGAGGGTGAGGTAACGGAGAGAGGAACTGCTGGGAAAGGGGATGGGATACTTCCTCGATGTGGAAGGGACAGTGAGAGGAACCGAAGTTGAGGGCATGGGGTGGGCTCACCGTGGGCGAGTGGATGTTGAGATGTGCTTGAGGGCGAGGGGGCGGGGAATGTTCGCAGAGAGAGAGAGGAGGTGGACATGACCCCGAGGGAGAGGGAATGGGATGGGGCCCCAAAGGAGAAGGTAAGGGCGGAGGTCCATGATGGACGGGGGACAGGGACAGACCACTGAGGGTGAGGGGACGGTGACAGGTCCCCGAGGTCGAGGGGGGTGGACATGTCCCCGCGGCTGAGGGGTTGGGGACATTTACCAGAGGGAGATTGGTGTGGTCGGGGCCAGGAGGGAGAGGGGAGGTTGACAGGTCCTCGGGGGAGAGTGGTGTTTGGTGGTCATTTGACAGTGACATGCAAATGGAGTAAGGGAATTGGGAGAGGGCACAGGGAGAGGGGAAAGCGAGCTCTCCTCAAGAGAGAGTGTGGGGCTCCTTGAGCTGAGGGGATGGTGAAATGGCACTGGGGGAGATCCCAATGTGAGCTCGAATGGTGAAATTTGCAAAGGCTGCGGGAACATGGATGGAAATCCGAGGGAGATGTTACAGGGAGAGGTCCACAAGGGAGATCGTGGAGAGAGTTCTCTGAGGTTGAGGGGCAGGGATGATGTCCCCGAAGGCGATGGGATGGGGAGAGATCCCAAATGAAGAGGGGATGGGCTGTGACTCCCGAGTAAGAGGTGGTGAGATCCCCAAGCGAGAAAGGACAGAGTCAGAACCACGAGGAAGAGGGTTCAGGGGCTGGAACAAGAGGGTGTTGGGGCGGAGGGAATACCCCTTTGGAAAGGAGGCTGGGACAGTACCCAAAGCGAGATCGGGCCGTGAAAGAGATCCTTGACTGAGGGGTGATGGCGAGGCGTCCCTGAGGGAAAGAGAAAGGTGAGAGTTCCCCGAGGAAGAGGGAATGGGGAGAGATCCATAGGTGAGAGGAAAAGAGGAGAGATTCCCAATGGGGAGGGAATAGGGAGAGATCCCCAAGGAAGAGGGTATGGGGAGAGTTCCACGAGGGAGAGGGAAAGAGGAGAGATTCCCAATGGGGAGGGAATGGGGACAGATCACCAAGGGAGGGTAAACGGGGAGAGATCCACGAGGGTGAGGGTACAGAAGAGATCCACGAGGGAGCGTGAATGGAGGACAGTCCCTGAGGGAAAGGGAATGGGGAGAGATCACCAATGGACAGGGAACTTGTTGATATCTTCGAAGGGACACAGAATGGGGAGAGATCCCCCAGGGAGAGGGATTGGGGAGAGATGCCCGAAGGTCATGGAATGGGGAGACATCCCAGAGGGACAAGTAATGGGGAGAGTCCTCCGAGGGGCAGGAGTGGGGAGATATCCCCGAGGGGAAGGGAATTGGGAGAGATCGCCGAGCGACAGAGAATGGGGAGTGATCCCTGAGTGACAGTGTACGGGGAGATACCTCTGAGAGTCAGGGAATGGGGATAGTTCCCCATAGGACACGGAACAGGGAGAGATGACCGATAGACAGTGAGCAATGATAGATACCCAAAAGACAGGGAATGCGGTGCGATCGCCAAGGGAACAGGAACGGGGAGAGATCGCTGAGTGACACGGTATGGGGAGAGATCCCCGAGAGACAGGGAATGGGGAGAGTTTCTGTAGGGACAAGGAACAGGGAGACATCCCCAAGGGAGTGGCGTTTAGAATTGATCCGTAAGGGAGACAGGGGAGGGGGCAGTTCCCCGAGGGAGAGGGCAATGAGACAGTTCTCCAAGGGAGTGCGGGCTTGCAGAAGACCCCAAGGCAGAGGGAGCTGAGAGAAGGCAGTGAGGGGTAGGGTGCGGAGGGAAAACACAAAGCGAAGGGGGAAGGCCGATATTCCAGAGGGATAGGGTAGCAGGAGAAAGGACAATGAGTGATATTCAAGGGAGATTCAGGGGCCGGTGGGCTGAGCGTATGTTGAGAGGGCACAGGGCTAGATCTCAATGCGGGTGGCAGTATGGTGATTTACTAAAGAGAAAGGGAGAAGGGAAGGAATTCCAAGGGACATGGATCAGGGAAAGGCCCACAAGGGAGAGCGTTCAGGGAGAGGTCCCGGAGGGGCAGTGGACAGGGAGAGGATTCCGAGGGAGAGGGGATGTGGACAGACCCCCGATGGTCAGGAGACAGGGAGAGGTCGCAGAGGCAGAGGGGAGAAGGGGAATGTACCCAAAAGAGAGGATGGGACAGGTCCCTGTCAAAAAGGAAATGAACCCAGATACTGGAGGGAGACAGCACAAGGACGGGACACCAAAGGAGTGGGGATGGGTTCAGGACCCGAGGGAGAAGGGACACGGTCATGTGTCCGAGGGAGAGAGGACAGGGCAAGTTTCCGCAGGCAGCGGAGTTGGGGCCAGGTCTCCGTGGGAGAGGGGACGGGGTCAGGTCCACAATGGAGAGGGGACAGGAACAAGTCCACAATGGAGAGGGGACGGGGTCATGTCCACAATGGAGAGGGGACCGGATCAGGTCCACAATGGAGAGGGGACGGGGTCAGGTCCACAATGGAGAGGGGACGGGTTCAGGTCCACAATGGAGAGGGGACGGGGTCAGGTCCGCAATGGAGAGGGGACACATTCAGGTCCACAATGGAGAGGGGACACTTTCAGGTCCACAATGGAGAGGGGACACATTCAGGTCCACAATGGAGAGGGGACAGGGTCAGGTCCACAATGGAGAGGGGACCGGGTCAGGTCCACAATGGAGAGGGGACGGGGTCAGGTCCACAATGGAGAGGGGACGGGGTCAGGTCCAAAATGGAGAGGGGACACATTCAGGTCCCGATGGAGAGGGGACGGGGCAAGTCTCCGGAGGAAGAGGGGTTGGGGATTGGTCTCCGTGGGAGACCGGACCAGATGAGGTCCCCGAATGAGGGGAGGGGTTTAGGTCCCGAGGGAGAGTGGACGGTTTCAGTTCCCAGAGAAAGAGGAGACCGGTCAGGTACTTGATGGCGAAGGGACAGGTACAGGTCCGCGAGGGAGAGGGGAGCGTGTCACTTCCACTTTGGAGAGTTGAGGGGGGTCTGTTCCCTGCGTAAGAGGGGATGTGGCAAGGCTGCGGGTGCTGAGGGGTCAGGGACAGGTCCCCACAGCAGAGAGGACGGGGCCAGGTCCCAGAGGGAGTTGGGACGGGGAGATGTGCCCGAGGCAGAGGGGAGGGGATCAGGTCCCCAAGCGATTTGGGACGGTGAAATGTGGTGGATACAGAGGGGACTGTGAGAGGTCCCAGAGGGAGAGGGGACAGAGATAGTTCCTCGAGGTAGATGTGATGGGGTGAAGTCCACGACGAAGAGGGGACAAGCTGGGGTTCCCGAGGCAGAGGTGACAGGGAGATGTCCCAGATGGAGAGAGGATGGGGCGTGTTTTCCTGAGGGAGAGGGGACGTGGTGAGGGAATGGGGACAGATACACGATGGAAAGGGAATGGGGAGCGATTCCCGAGGGACAGGGAACGGGGAGGGATGCCCAAACAGAATGAATTGGGAGAGATCCACGAGCGACAGGGAATGCGGAGAGATCCCGGACGGAATGTGTACAGGGAGATATCCCTGAGGGACAGGGAATGAGGAGAGTACCCCCAGGGATTGGAAACCGGGAGAGATCATTGAGGGATATTGAACAGGGAGAGATCCCCGAGTCATAGGGAATGGAGAGAAATCCCTGAGGGACAAGGAAAGGGGAGAGATCCCTGAGGGACAAGGAAAGGGGAGAGATCCCTGAGGGACAAGGAACCGGGAGAGATCCCCGAGGGACAGGGAATCTGGCGAGTTCCTCTAGGGAAAGGGAATGGGGAGTGTTTCCACAGGGGCAGGGAGAGATCCCCAAGGGATTGGCGATGTGAAGAGTGCCCAGATGGAGAGGTGAAGGGGACAGGTCCGCGAAGGCAGGGGATGGGGCAAGGACCCAGATCGAAGGGGGCGAGTCGATGTTCCCGAGCGATAGGGTACCGGGAGACACTGATATTCACGGGAGATTCAGGGGCCCCTTGGGCTGAGCAGATGTTGAAAGGTCACAGGGTTCGATCTCAACGTGGTTGACAGTTTGTTGATTTCCCAAAGTGACAGAGAAAAGGGACGAAATTCCAAGGGATATGGATCCGGGAGACGTCCACAAGGGGAGAGATCAGGTAGAGGTCCCGGAGGGGCAGTAGACAGGGAGAGGACTCTTAGGGAGAGGGGATGGGGACAGGGCCCCCATGGAGTGGAGACAGGGAGAGGTCGCAGAGGCAGAGGGGACAAGGGGATTGTAACCGAAGGAGAGGGATGGGACAGGTCCCATTGAGAAAGGAAATGAGCACAGATACTGGAGGGACTGAGGACAAGGACGTGACCCCAAGGGAGTGCAGATCCGTTCAGGTGTCCGAGGGAGTGGGGACGTTGTCAGCTCGCTGAGGGAGAAGGGATGGGGCAAGACTCAGGAAGTAGAGGGGAAGGGGCCATGTCTCAGAGGGAGAGGGGACCGAGGCAGTTCACAGATGGAGAGGGGATGGGGTCAGGTCCCTGAGGGAGAAGGGTGGGGAGAGGTTCCCGAGGAAGAGTGGAAAGGGAGAGGCCCCGGAGAGAGAGGGGACATGAGAGGTCCCTGATGGACAGGGGACAAGGTGAGTTCCTCGAGGTGGATGTGCTGGGCGAGGTTCCCAAGAAAGAGGAAACAATGTGGTGTCCCCGAAGTAGACGGGACAGGGAGAGGTCCCAGAGGGAGAGGGGAAAAGGAGAAGTCATAGAGGGAGAGGGGAAAGGGAGAGGTCCCGGAGAGAGAGGGGAAAGGGAGAGGTCCCGGAGAGAGAGGGGAAAGGGAGAGGTCACCGATGGAGAAGGGACAGGGAGAGGTCCCAGAGGGAGAGGAAAAAGGGAGAGGTCCCAGACGGAGAGGGGAAAGGGAGAGGTCCCGGAGAGAAAGGGGAAAGGGAGAGGTCCCGGAGAGAGAGGGGACATGAGAGGTCCCCGAAGGACAGGGGACAAGGCGAGTTCCTCGAGTTGGATGTGCTGGTCGAGGTTCCCAAGGAAGAGGGGACAAGGTGGTGTCCCCGAAGTAGACGGGACAGGGAGAGGTCCCGGAGAGAGAGGGAAAAGGGCGAGGTCCCCGATGGAGAGGGGACAGGGAGAGGTCCCTAGGGAGAGGAAAAAGGGAGAGGTCCCAGATGGAGAGGGGATAGGGAGAGGTCCCGGAGAGAAAGGGGAAAGGGAGAGGTCCCGGAGAGAAAGGGGAAAGGGAGAGGTCCCGGAGAGAAAGGGGAAAGGGAGAGGTCCCCGATGGAGAGGGGACAGGGAGAGGTCCCAGAGGGAGAGGGGAAAGGGAGAGGTCCCAGAGAGAGAGGGGACATGAGAGGTCCCCAATGGAGAGGGGACAAAGCGAGTTCCTCGAGGTGGATGTGCTGGTCGAGGTTCCCAAGGAAGAGGGAACAAGGTGGTGTCCCCGAAGAAGACGGGACAGGGAAAGGTTCCAGAGGGAGAGGGGAAAAGGAGAAGTCATAGAGGGAGAGGGGAACGGGCGAGGTTCCCGATGGAGAGGGGACAGGGAGAGGTCCCAGAGGGAAAGGAAAAAGGGAGAGGTCCCAGACGGAGAGGGGAAAGGAAGAGGTCCCGGAGAGAGAGGGGACATGAGAGGTTCCCGATGGAGAGGGAACAGGGAGAGGTCCCAGACGGAGAGGGGAAAGGAAGAGGTTCCGGAGAGAGAGGACATGAGAGGTCCCCGATGGAGAGGGGACAGGGAGAAGTCCCAGAGGGAGAGGGGACGGGGCGAGTTACCTGAGGGAGAGTGGACGGGGAGGGGGCACCAATTGAGAAAGGACGGTGAGAGGGCCCCGAGGGAGATGGGACAGGGAGGTGCCCCGAGGGAAAGGGGACAAGGAGAGGTCCCTGAGGGAGTGGAGCTGGGAAGAGTTTCCCGAGGAAGAGGGGCTGTAGACAGGTCCCTGAGGAAGAGGGGACGGGTACAGCTCCCCGATAGAAAGGAGATGTGGACACAGCCCCGAGGGAGAGTGAATGTTGACATGTCCCCGAGTGAGTGGAGACCAGGAGAGGCGATGTAGTGAGAGCGGACAGCGCGAGGTCCTCGGGGGAGTGGGGCGGGGGTGAGATACTTGCGCCAGACGAGGCAGGCAGAGGTCACAGAGGGAGAGGGGAAAGATAGAGATCCCCGAGGGGGAGGGGACATTTAGAGTTCCTGGAGCGAGAGGGGACAGTGAGAGGTCCCCGAGGTGGAGCACACTGAGAGATCACCAAGGGAGAGGGGACAGGGAGAGGCCCCCGAGTGAGAACGGAGAGCGAGAGGTCCCCAAGATAGAGGGGACAGGGGCATGTCCCTGGGGGAGTGGGGACCCCGTGTTGGAAGGCCCCAAGGGCGATCCAAAGAAGTGCTGCCGGAAGGCGGGTGTCCTGATGGGGATAGGGAATGGTCCCATTCAGTGAGGGGACAGGGAGGCGGGATATGGGCAGGTTCTTAGATCATAACTAGTTAAATATATAATCGTTCTTGCAGTTTTTTTATTCCAACGACTTTCAATCTGTTTCTTTAGATTTCAGTTCTATTTCCAAAGCAAACAAACACTAATTCTCTATTCTATTTACACCTTTCATCTATTGGAACAACTCTGCTAAACCTTTCCCGCTCCCATTTACTGCCTGAGGGAGAGCAATCTGTGTTTCAGCCCTTGCAGCTGGAGCCCGCACTCCCCCTCCCCAGATTCTGGAGCATTCTGGTGAATCTCCTCTCATCGCAGAGCGATTTAATTGTAACCCCCAAAGCACCAATGACCACAGTTTCCCTCCTTCCTGATGAAATAGTCGCTAATTCAAATTTGAATCTTTCCTCCTTATCTGAACGAGGTTTCCATGCGTCTCCCATCTCATCCTCTCTATCCAAGACACAGCTCCCAGACAGTATTGACTATTCTAGATTAACCATTCGCACTCAGTTAACAGTAAAATATCAATAACCTCAGTGTCACCTTAACCTAACAGAAACGCTGCAAATATTCGTTGAGATTTATCATGGTGTAGCTCAGTCCCCAGGTGAACACCGAGTACAGATGGTGAGGGGCACTCGATGGTCAGTGACAGATATGCTGGGTAATCTCTATCCCCAGGTGAACACTGAGTACAGATGGTGAGGGACACTCGATGGTCAGTGACAGATATGCTGGGTAATCTCCATTCCCAGGTGAACACTGAGTACAGATGGTGAGGGACACTCGATGGTCAGTGACAGATATGCTGGGTAACGTCCAGCCCCAAGTGAACACTGAGTACAGAAGGTAAGGGGCACACGCTGGTCAGTGACAGATATGCTGGGTAACCTCCATCCCAGGGTGAACACTGAGCACAGATGGTGAGGGAAACTCGATGGTCAGTGACAGATATGCTGGGTAATCTCCAACCCCAGGTGAACACAGAGTACAGATGGTGAGGGACACTCGATGGTCAGTGACAGATATGCTGGGTAATCTCCATCCCCAGGTGAACACTGAGTACAGATGGTGAGGGGCACTCGATGGTCAGTGACAGATATGCTGGGTAATCTCCATCCCCAGGTGAACACAGAGTACAGATGGTGAGGGACACTCGATGGTCAGTGACCGATATGCTGGGTAATCTCCATCCCCAGGTGAACACTGAGTAGAGATGGTGAGGGACACTCGATGGTCAGTGACAGATATGCTGGGTAATCTCCATCCCCAGGTGAACACTGAGTACAGATGGTGAGGGACACTCGATGGTCAGTGACAGATATGCTGGGTAATCTCCATCCCCAGGTGAACACTGAGTACAGATGGTGAGGGACACTCGATGGTCAGTGACAGATATGCTGGGTAATCTCCATCCCCAGGTGAACACTGAGTACAGATGGTGAGGGACACTCGATGGTCAGTGACAGATATGCTGGGTAATCTCCATCCCCAGGTGAACACTGAGTAGAGATGGTGAGGGACACTCGATGGTCAGTGACAGATATGCTGGGTAATCTCCATCCCCAGGTGAACACTGAGTACAGATGGTGAGGGACACTCGATGGTCAGTGACAGATATGCTGGGTAATCTCCATCCCCAGGTGAACACTGAGTACAGATGCTGAGGGACACTCGATGGTAAGTGACAGATATGCTGGGTAATCTCCATCCCCAGGTGAACACTGAGTACAGATGGTGAGGGAAACTCGATGGTCAGTGACAGATATGCTGGGTAATCTCCATCCCCAGGTGAACACTGAGTTCAGATGGTGAGGGACACTCGATGGTCAGTGACAGATATGTTGGGTAATCTCCATCCCCAGGTGAACACTGAGTACAGATGGTGAGGGGCACTCGATGGTCAGTGACAGATATGCTGGGTAATCTCCATCCCCAGGTGAACACTGAGTACAGATGGTGAGTAACGGGCGATGGCCACTGAGAGGTATCCTGGGCTTTCTCAGCCCCAGGTTGAATTAGTTTCTGAATAATTTTCTGCTGTGAACACTTCAATGTAAAATGTAAACTTATAACTTTGAATAAATAAATACTGAATTGGTAAATAAATTGGGCGCTTGATATAAATATGATTTTAATAATACATTAGGCAAATTGAATAATGTATTTACTGATTAAAATGCTTAAATTATGAGAAAGTTAAATATAGGATCTCAAAGAAAAGATAGACATGTCACCATGATATTTTTAATACATATTGAGAGGTTGGAGAAACTCGGATTGCTCTTACTAGAGTGAAAGAGATTGAGAGGCGACTTGACAGAAGTTTACAAAATTACGAGTGGCATGGACTGAGTACTTAGTTAGAAGCATTTTCCCGTGGTGGAAGAGTCAATTGCGAGGGGACATAGATTCACGGTGAGAGAAGAAAATTAAAGAGGAGATGGACCGGGCAGGTTTTTTTACGCAGATGACAGAGAGTGTCTGGAATTCGCTGCCAGAAGAGGTGATGGAAGCAGGTACGATAGTAATGTTTAAGAGGCAGCTTGACAAACACATGAATAGGAGGGAAACAGAGGGATACGCACCCCGGAAGTGCGAAATGTTTTAATTAAGCGGCAATAATATAGGCGCAGGCTTGGAGGGCCGAAGGGCCTTTTCCTGCGCTGTACTTTTCATTGTTCTTTTCACTTTGTCCGATATCAGACACTTTGTATAAATAACAGTGATTTATACTGATTGACAAGTAGTGTTGTGACCAGTGCTCTTCCTGATATACATTAATGAGCCAATGTGTACAGGGCACAATTTCATAGACCTGTGGAAAATACAAACGTTGGAAGCATCGTGGATTGTAAGGAGGATAGTGTAGAATTTCAAAAGGACGTAGACAAGAAGGTGAAGTGGGTGGACAGGAAGTAGATGAATGACAACGCGGATAAATGTGAAATTACTCTTTTTGGCAGGAAGAACATGGAGTGGCAATATAAAATAAAGGTATATTTTAAAGAAATTGCTGCAAAAGAGGTACCTGGGTGTATATGTACATATGTAATTGAACGTGGCTGGAGAGGTTGAGGGAGTAGTTTATGTATCTCAGTTATCTGTAATTTATTAAATAAGCTCCACCTCTATTTGCACTCTGGATTGTTATCTCTCTCTCCCTCTAATTAATTAATTGCATTCCTCAATTCTCACAGTGCGCTACTCTATGTCCAAATTATTAATTACAATCGTCCAGCATTCGGACACTGTGTTGCTTTCTCTAATTTCAAAATTGGATTCCTCCACCTTTTGCACACTCAGTTACTCTCTCGCTCTTCGTCACCCTAATTAATTAATTGCATTATGTCTCTATTTTTATATTGGATTGTGCTCTCCCTCTTTTATTCATTAAATACATTACACCTCTATTTGCACAGTGGATTTCTAACTCTTTCCTCTCTCTCTGATTCATTAATTACATTCTTCCTCTGATTGCAAACTGGATTGCTGTCTCCTTCTCTCTCTCTAATTCATTAACTCATTCCAACTCTCCGTGGGCACTGGATTGTTTTCTCCCTTTCTCTCTAATGTATTAATTACATTCCCCCTATATGTGCTGACTGGTTTGCTGTCTCCCCAATTTAATAATTACCTTCCTCTTCAGTTTACATATTGGTTGCTCCCTCTCTCTCCCTCTCTATAATTTATCAATTACATTCGTCCTCTATTTTCAAACTGGGCTACTTTCTCTTTCCCTCTAATGTATTAATTAAATGTCTCCTCTATTTGCATGCTGGCTTGTTCGTTATCAAATTTAATAATTTCATTCCACCTCGATTTATACACTGGGCTGCTCTCTCTCTCTCTCGGTAATTTATAAATTACATTATTCCAGTAGTTGCCCATTGGGTTGCTATCTCTCACTCCAATCTTTTAAACATCTTCATTCAGTTTGCACTGTGGAAAGCTCTCTCTAGTTTATTCATTACGTTCCCACTCTATTTTATCACTGGGCTTCCCTGTCTCTCTCTATTTCCTTAAATTATTTTCCTCCACAATTCAGAAACTGGGTTGCTCTGTCTCATTTGTTAAGGCCGTTCTACTTCTATGTGTGCACTGGCTTGCTCTCGTTCGAGTTTAATGCATGTGTTCCTCCTGGTTTTGCACTCTGTGCTGCTCTCCATCTCTCTTTAATTTATGAAATGCTTTCCTCCTCTATTTTCACACTGGGTTCCTCTCGCTCTCTCCATAATAAACTAATTAGATTCCAAATCTATTTTCACAGCAGGTTGCTCTCTCAAATTTATTATTTGCATTCCTTCTCCATTTGCACACTGGGCTGCTCTGTCTCTAACGTATTAATTACATTCCTCCTTTGTTTGCACACTCTGTTGATCCCTCTGTAAATGAATAATTGTATTCCTCGTCTACTTGTAAAATGGGTTGCTTTCTCTCTCTCTCCCTCTGTCTGTTTCGTTGATTACATTCTTCCAAAATTTATAAATTGGGATGCCCTGTCTAATTTATTCATTCATTTTCTCCTCCCTTTTATCGCTTGTTTGTTCTCTCTCTAATTTAATAATTGCATCCCTCCTCGATTTGCATGCTGTATAGCTCACCACTCTCCCTTTAACTTATTAATTACCTTCCTACCCGGTTAGCACCCTGGGTTGCTTTCTATGTCTTTCTTAAACGTGAATCACAACATCACCGCGCGTCATTCAGATTTTCAGTTCCGCGGGCCCGCCAAGCTGACGAGGGCCTATTAATGCCTTTTGAAAATTAATTAAAGTAATAAACTAAGCTTTGCATTCAGACTTAATGTTGGCATCAGGCGAAGAGCCCGGGCGGTCTTCACATTTGTAATGGAACCTCATTCGCCTGTGAGATGAGTACTCTTGAAGTGTTTAAAAATGCAATGAAACATTTTCTTGAAAACTATTGACATCTCCCAGCTCAAGAGACACTGTTTCACGAGAGGAGATGCATTATTTGTGTTTTCAGTGCATAGATTTTTAAAACACAATGTTATTGCACATTGGGTTGCTCTCTCCTACTCTAAACTGTGTTAATTGCATTCTTTCACGCTTTGCCCACATTGTTTCTCTCTCCACAATGTATTATTTCCATTGCTCCTCCATTTGAACAAAGGGCTGCTCTCGCTAGTTTATTAATTACATTCCCTGACTATTTGTTCACTGGTTCGCTCTCGCTAATTTATAAATTACAATGCCTCCCTATTTGCATGGTTGGTTGCTTTTGCCAATTTATTAATTACATTCCATGCCTACTTGCACAAAGTGTAGCTCTCCCTAATTTGGTAATTAGAATCACTGCCTGTTTGCAAACTGGGCTGCTGTCGCTCGGTTATTAATTACATTCCCTGCCTACTTGCCAGCCGGGTTACTCTCGCTAGTTTATTAATTACATTCCCTAAATACTTGCACACCGGGTTGCTCAAGCTAGTTTATTATTTACAATCCTGCATACTTGCACACCGGGTTACTCTCGCTAGCTTATTAGTTAAATGTCCTGCCTTTTGCAGCATGGGTTGCTCTCACCAGTTTCTTAATTACATTCTCTGCCTATTTGCAACATGTATTCCTCTTGCTAGTTAACTAATTACATACAATGCCTATTTTCAACATGGGTTCCTCTCACTGTTCAATTAAATACATTCCCTGCCTATTTAAACACTGGGTTGCTCTCGCTAGATTATTATTTATATTCCCTCCCTATTTACACACTGGGTTACTTTCGCTAGTTTATTAATTACATTTTCCCAATTTGCATACTGTGTTGCTCTCGATGGTTTCTTAATTACATTCCCTGCCTATTTGCACACTGGGTTGATCTCGCTAGTTAATTAATTACATTCCAACTCTATTTGCACACTGAGTTGCTCTCGATAATTTATTAATTACATTCACTGTCTATTGGCACACTCAGTGGCTATCATGAGTTTATTAATTGCATTCCCTGCCTACTTGCGCACTGGATTGCTGTCGCTAACTTAATAAATATAATCCCTGCCTCTTTGCACACTGGGTTGCTATCGCTAGTTTATTAATTACATTCCCTCCATATCTTCACACTGGGTTAATTTCGGTAGTTTATTTATTATAGTCCCTGCCTATTTGCACAATGGGTTGTTCTTGCCAGTTAATTAATTACATTCTCTGCCTATTCGCACACTGGGTTTCTCTCGCTCATTTATTAATTACATTCCCTGTCCAATTACACACTGTGTTGCTTTCCCTAGTTTATTAATTACTTTCCCTGCCTACACGCAAACCGGGTTACTCTCACTTGTTGTGTAATTACACTCCCTGCCTTTTGTACAATGGGTTGCTCTCGCCAGTTAATTAATTACATTCCCTGCCTATCTGCACACTAGGTTGTTTTCGCTAGTTTATTAATTACATTCCCTGCCTAGTTGCACACTGGGTTGCTCTAGCTACTTTATTAATTGCATTCTCTGTCTATCTGCACACTGCGTTGCTCTCGCTATTTTATTAATTAAATTCCCCTTCTATTTGCACACTGGGCTGTTTTGGCTCATTTATTACTTACATTCCCTGCCTATTTGCACACTGGATGCCTCTCGCTCATTTATTTAATTACTTTCTCGTCCTATTTGCACACTGGATTCCTCTCGCTAGTTGATTAATTACATTCCCTGCCTGTTTACACTCTGTGTTGCTCTTGCTTGTTTATCAATTACATTTTCCCTTTTTGCATACTGTGCTGCTCTCGATGGTTTATTAATTACATTCCCTGCCTATTTGCACACTGGGTTGCTCTCGCTAGTTAATTAATTATATTCCAACCCTATTTCCACACTGGGTTGCTCTCGATAATTTATTAATTACATTCACTGTCTATTGGCACACTGGGTGGCTATCGCCAATTTATTAATTGCATTCCATCCCTATTTGCACACTGGGTTGCTCTCGCTAATTTAATAAATATAATCCCTGCCTTTTTGCAAACTAGTTTGCTCTCGCTAGTTTATTAATTACATTCCTTCCATATCTTCACACTGGGTTAATTTCGGTACAAAAACAGAATTACCTGGAAAAACTCAGCAGGTCTGGCAGCATCGGCGGAGAAGAAAAGAGTTGACGTTTCGATTCCTAATGACCCTTCGACAGAACTTGAGTTCGAGTCCAGGAAAGAGCTGAAATATAAGTTGCTTTAAGGTGTGTGTGTGGGGGGCGGAGAGATAGAGAGACAAAGAGGTGGGGGGGGGGGGTGGTGGTGTGGTTGTAGGGACAAACAAGCAGGGATAGAAGCAGACCATCAAAAGATGTCAAGGACAAAAGTACAATAGAACACATAGGTGTTAAAGTTATGTTGGTGATATTATCTAAACGAATGTGCTAATTAAGAATGGATGGTAGGGCACTCAAGGTATAGCTCTAGTGTTTTTTTTTATAATGGAAATAGGTGGGAAAAGGAAAATCTTTATAATTTATTGGAAAAAAAAAGGAAGGGGGAAACAGAAAGGGGATGGGGATGGGGGAGGGAGCTCACGACCTAAAGTTGTTGAATTCAATATTCAGTCCGGAAGGCTGTAAGGTCCCTAGTCGGAAGATGAGGTGCTGTTCCTCCAGTTTACGTTGGGCTTCACTGGAACAATGCAGCAAGCCAAGGACAGACATGTGGGCAAGAGAGCAGGGTGGAGTGTTAAAATGGCAAGCGACAGGGAGGTTTGGGTCATTCTTGCGGACAGACCACAGGTGTTCTGCAAAGCGGTCGCCCAGTTTACGTTTGGTCTCTCCAATGTAGAGGAGAACACATTGGGAGCAACGAATGCAGTAGACTAAGTTAGGGGAAATGCAAGTGAAATGCTGCTTCACTTGAAAGGAGTGTTTGGGTCCTTGGACGGTGAGGAGAGAGGAAGTGAAGGGGCAGGTGTTGCATCTTTTGCGTGGGCATGGGGTTGTGCCATAGCAGGAGGTTGAGGAGAAGGGGGTGATGGAGGAGTGGACCAGGGTGTCCCGGAGGGAGCGAACCCTACGGAATGCCGATAAGGGGGGTGAAGGGAAGATGTGTTTGGTGGTGGCATCATGCTGGAGTTGGCGGAAATGGCGGAGGATGATTCTTAGAATGCAGAGGCTGGTGGGTTGATAAGTGAGGACAAGGGGGACCCTATCATGTTTCTGGGAGGGAGGAGAAGGCGTGAGGGCGGATGCGCGGGAGATGGGCCGGACACGCTTGAGGGCCCTGTCAACGACCGTGGGTGGAAAACCTTGGTTAAGGAAGAAGGAGAACATGTCAGACGAACTGTTTTTGAATGTAGCATCATCAGAACAGATGCGACGGAGGCGAAGGAACTGAGAGAATGGGATGGAGTCCTTACAGGAAGCGGGGTGTGAGGAGCTGTTGTCGAGATAGCTGTGGGAGTCGGTGGGTTTGTAATGGACAGTCTATAACCAGAGATTGAGACAGAGAGGTCAAGGAAGGGAAGGGAAATGTCAGAGATGGACCACGTGAAAATGATGGAGGGGTGGAGATTGGAAGCAAAATTAATAAATTTTTCCAAGTCCTGACGAGAGCATGAAGCGGCACCGAAGTAATCATGGATGTACCGGAGAAAGAGTTGTGGAATGGGGCCGGAATAGGACTGCAACAAGGAATGTTCCACATACCCCATAAAGAGACAGGCATAGCTGAGGCCCATGCGGGTACCCATAGCCACACCTTTTACTTGGAGCAAGTGAGAGGAGTTGAAGGAGAAATTGTTCAGCGTGAGAACAAGTTCAACCAGACGGAGGAGAGTAGTGGTGGATGGGGATTGTTTGGGCCTCTGTTCGAGGAAGAAGCTAAGGGCCCTCGGACCATCCTGGTGGGGGATGGAGGTGTAGAGGGATCGGACGTCCATGGTGAAGAGGAAGCGGTAGGGTCCAGGGAACTGGAAATTAATTTCGGTAGTTTATTTATTATAGTCCCTGCCTATTTGCACACTGGGTTGTTCTTGCCAGTTAATTAATTACATTCCCTGCCTATTCGCACACTGGGTTGCTCTCGTTCATTTATTAATTACATTCCCTGCCCAATTACACACTTGGTTGCTTTCCCTAGTTTATTAATTACTTTCCCTGCCTACACGCAAACCGGGTTACTCTCACTTGTTGTGTAATTACACTCCCTGCCTATTTGTACAATGGGTTGCTCTCGCCAGTTAATTAATTACATTCCCTGCCTATCTGCACACTAGGTTGTTTTCGCTAGTTTATTAATTACATTCCCTGCCTAGTTGCACACTGGGTTGCTCTAGCTACTTTATTAATTGCATTCTCTGTCTATCTGCACACTGCGTTGCTCTCGCTCTTTTATTAATTAAATTCCCCTTCTATTTGCACACTGGGCTGTTTTGGCTCATTTATTAATTACATTCCCTGCCTATTTAAACACTGGATGCCTCTCGCTCATTTATTTAATTACTTTCTCGTCCTATTTGCACACTGGATTCCTCTCGCTAGTTGATTAATTACATTCCCTGCCTGTTTACACTCTGTGTTGCTCTTGCTTGTTTATCAATTACATTTTCCCTTTTTGCATACTGTGCTGCTCTCGATGGTTTATTAATTACATTCCCTGCCTATTTGCACACTGGGTTGCTCTCGCTAGTTAATTAATTATATTCCAACCCTATTTCCACACTGGGTTGCTCTCGATAATTTATTAATTACATTCACTGTCTATTGGCACACTGGGTGGCTATCGCCAATTTACTAATTGCATTCCCTCCCTATTTGCACACTGGGTTGCTCTCACTAATTTAATAAATATAATCCCTGCCTTTTTGCAAACTAGGTTGCTCTTGCTAGTTTATTAATTACATTCCTTCCATATCTTCACACTGGGTTAATTTCGGTACAAAAACAGAATTACCTGGAAAAACTCAGCAGGTCTGGCAGCATCGGCGGAGAAGAAAAGAGTTGATGTTTCGATTCCTAATGACCCTTCGACAGAACTTGAGTTCGAGTCCAGGAAAGAGCTGAAATATAAGTTGCTTTAAGGTGTGTGTGTCGGGGGGGGGAGAGATAGAGAGACAGAGAGGTAGGGTGGTGGTGTGGTTGTAGGGACAAACAAGCAGGGATAGAAGCAGATCATCAAAAGATGTCAACGACAATAGTACAATAGAACACATAGGTGTTAAAGTTATGTTGGTGATATTATCTAAACGAATGTGCTAATTAAGAATGGATGGTAGGGCACTCAAGGTATAGCTCTAGTGGTTTTTTTTTTTACAATGGAAACAGGTGGGAAAAGGAAAATCTTTATAATTTATTGGGAAAAAAAAGGAAGGGGGAAACAGAAAGGAGGTGGGGATGGGGGAGGGAGCTCACGACCTAAAGTTTTTGAATTCAATATTCAGTCCGGAAGGCTGTTAGGTCCCTAGTCGGAAGATGAGGTGTTGTTCCTCCAGTTTGCGTTGGGCTTCACTGGAACAATGCAGCAAGCCAATGACAGACATGTGGGCAAGAGAGCAGGGTGGAGTGTTAAAATGGCAAGCGACAGGGAGGTTTGGGTTATTCTTGCGGACAGACCGCAGGTGTTCTGAAAAGCGGTCGCCCAGTTTACGTTTGGTCTCTCCAATGTAGAGGAGACCACATTGGGAGCAACGAATGCAGTAGACTAAGTTGGGGGAAATGCAAGTGAAATGCTGCTTCACTTGAAAGGATTGTTTGAGTCGTTGGACGGTGAGGAGAGAGGAAGTGAAGGGGCAGGTGTTGCATCTTTTGCGTGGGCATGGGGTTGTGCCATAGGAGGGGGTTGAGGAGTAGGGGGTGATGGAGGAGTGGACCAGGGTGTCCCGGAGGGAGCGATCCCTATGGAATGCCGATAAGGGGGGTGAAGGGAAGATGTGTTTGGTGGTGGCATCATGCTGGAGTTGGCGGAAATGGCGGAGGATGATTCTTAGAATGCGGAGGCTGGTGGGGTGATAAGTGAGGACAAGGGGGACCCTATCATGTTTCTGGGAGGGAGGAGAAGGCGTGAGGGCGGATGCGCGAGAGATGGGCCGGACACGCTTGAGGGCCCTGTCAACGACCGTGGGTGGAAAACTTGGTTAAGGAAGAAGGAGGACATGTCAGAGGAACTGTTTTTGAATGTAGCATCATCGGAACAGATGCGACGGAGGCGAAGGAACTGAGAGAATGGGATAGAGTCCTTACAGGAAGCGGGGTGTGAGGAGCTGTAGTCGAGATAGCTGTGGGAGTCGGTGGGTTTGTAATGGATATTGGTGGACAGTCTATCACCAGAGATTGAGACAGAGAGGTCAAGGAAGGGAAGGGAAATGTCAGAGATGGACCACGTGAAAATGATGGAGGGGTGGAGACTGGAAGCAAAATTAATAAATTTTTCCAATTCCTGACGAGAGCATGAAGCGGCACCGAAGTAATCATCGATGTACCGGAGAAAGAGTTGTGGAATGGGGCCGGAGTAGGACTGCAACAAGGAATGTTCCACATACCCCATAAAGAGACAGGCATAGCTGAGGCCCATGCGGGTACCCATAGCCACACCTTTTACTTGGAGCAAGTGAGAGGAGTTGAAGGAGAAATTGTTCAGCGTGAGAACAAGTTCAACCAGACGGAGGAGAGTAGTGGTGGATGGGGATTGTTTGGGCCTCTGTTCGAGGAAGAAGCTAAGGGCCCTCAGACCATCCTGGTGGGGGATGGAGGTGTAGAGGGATCGGACGTCCATGGTGAAGAGGAAGCGGTAGGGTCCAGGGAACTGGAAATTCATTTCAGTAGTTTATTTATTATAGTCCCTGCCTATTTGCACACTGGGTTGTTCTTGCCAGTTAATTAATTACATTCCCTGCCTATTCGCACACTGGGTTGCTCTCGCTCATTTGTTAATTACATTCCCTGCCCAATTACACACTGTGTTGCTTTCCCTAGTATATTAACTATTTTCCCTGCCTACTTGCAAACCGGGTTACTCTCGCTAGTTGTGTAATTACACTCCCTGCCTATTTGTACACTGGGTTGCTCTCGCCAGTTAATTAATTACATTCCCTGCCTATCTGCGCACTATTTTGTTTTCGCTAGATTATTAATTACATTCCCTGCCTAGTTGCACACTGGGTTGCTCTAGCTACTTTATTCATTACAATCTTTGCCTATGTGCACACTGCGTTGCTCTCGCTAGTCTATTAATTAAATTCCCCTTCTATTTACACACTGAGCTGTTTTGGTTTATTTATTAATTACATTCCCTGCCGATTTGCACACTGGATGCCTCTCGCTCATTTATTTAATTACTTTCCCGTCCTATTTGCACAGTGGATTCCTTGTTCGTTTATTACTTGCATGCTCTGCTTAGGTGGTCACTGGGTTGCTTTCACTGCTTTATGTATTATATTCCCTACCTATTTGCACACTGGGTTTCTCTCGCCAATTTATTGATTACATTCCCTGCCTATTTGCAGACTGTGTTGCTCTCACTAGTTTATTAATTACATTCCCTCCCTATTTACACACTGGGTTGCTCTCCCTAGTTTATTAATTACATTCACTCCCTATTTGCACACTGGGTTGCTCTCGCTAGTTTATTAATTACATTCCCTGCCTATTTGCACAATGGGTTGCTCTCGATAGTTTATTAATTAATTCTGCTGCCTATTTGTACACTGAGTTGCACTCGCTAGTTAATTAATTCCATGCTCTGCTTATGTGGACACTGGGTTGCTTTCGCTAGTTTAAATACATTAGCTGCCTATTTGTACATTGGGTTGCTTTCGCTATTTTATTAATTGCATTTCCTGTCTGTTTGCAAACTAGTTCCCTCTAGCTAGTTTATTAATTGCATTTGTTGCCTATTTGCATCATGGGTGGCTCTCACTAGTATATTCATTACACTCTTTGCATCTCATTTTCTAATGTATTATTTGCAAAACGCTAATTGCGCACTTGTTTACTCTCACTCTCTAAATTATAATTGCATATCACCTCAATTTTCACACTGGGTCTCTCTCACTCTCTCTTTCTGTAATTTATTAATTACATTCCTGATCTATTTGGTCACTGGGTTGACCTCACTCTCTCTCTCTAATTCATTAATTGAGTTGATCCGATTTCTCCACCCTGCGCGGCTCTCTCTATAATTCATGAATTGTATTCCTTCTCTATTTTCATACTGTGTTGTTCTCTCTCTCACTTCCCAATTTATGAATTACATTTTTGTCCACTATTTGAACACTGGGTTGTTCTCTCTCACTCTAATTTATTAATTCCATTCTACCTCTATTTGCACACTGCGTTGCTCTCCCTCTCCCACTCAAATGAATTAATTACATTCCCCTTCATTTGAACACTGAGTTGCTCTCTCTTTCTCTAATTTATTAATTGCATTCCTCCTCCATTTGCACTATGCGTTTCTCCCGATAGTTTATTAGTTACATTCCCTAACTATTTAGACACTGGGTTGCTCTCGCTAGGTCATGATTTACATTCCCTGCCTATTTGCAGACTGGTTGCTCTCGCTAGTTTATTAATGAAATTCCCTACGTGTTTGTGCACTGCGTTGGCCCCGCTAGTCTATCAACTATATCCTTCCTGTATTTGTGCAAAGGTATGAAAGATTGGCCGGGTCGATAACAGAGGGTTTCTGTGTCTTGGACGACAGGCATTTTCAAACGTGATGTTCAAATTTGCAGATAATTGGCAGTTGGATTTCGACACGGAAAAGTGTCAGGTGATACAATTTGGAAGGAGTAATTTGACAAGGAAGTATTCAATGAACGGCACGACACTAGGAAGTCAGAGGAATAAAGGGACCTTGGAGTGTATGTCCAGAGATCCCTGAAGGCGGAAAGGCATGTTAGTTGGGTGGTGAAATACGCAATTGGGGCACCTGCCTTCATGAATCGATGCAATGATTATAAAGTAGAGAGTTCATGTTGGAGTTGTAAAGAACATTGATGAGACCAAAGCTGTGTGTAAATAGATTGGCGCATCTAGAGCGGGTGCAGAGGAGATTCACCAGGATGCCGCCTGGGATGAAACATGCTAGTTCTGATGAAAGGTTGGATAGTCGTGGGTTACCTTGGTTGGAGCAGAGAAGACTGAGGAGCGACCTGATCGAAGTTTTGAAGATTATAAGGGGCATGGAAAGATTTGATAGTGAGCAGCTGAGCCCTTAGTTGAAGGGACAGTGACGAGGGGTCACATGTTTAAGCTGAGGGGCTGGAGGTTGAGGGGTGATGTGAGGAAAATCTTTTGTTTACCCAGAGGGAGGTGATGGTCTGGAATGCACTGCCTGGGATTGTCGTGGCAGCGGGTTGCCTCACATCCTTTTAAAAAGGACGTGTATGAGCACTTGGCATGTCATAACATTCAAGGCTATGGGCCAAGTGCTGCTAAATGGGACTGGGTACGTAGGTCAACTGTTTCTTAAATCTCACTGAAGACTCGATGTGCCGAATTGCCTCTTCTGTTTTGTGTGATTCTCTGATTCAGCAAAGGTGTGTCTGTGATTAGGAGACCATCCAGCAGAGTTATGGAACAGTAATGGTGAGTGGGTAAACCAGAACCGCATTGCAGGTTGATATAATTTCTCTACGTTTTACCTCTATAGCTGGGGAGATTTGCAGTAGAATCTCTCCTTTGTTGTGTCCTTACCTTGTTGACCTGATTCCTATTGAAAGTAACCTGTTAACCTCTACCTGCCTCCTCCTGCAGGCGACAATCCAGTGTCTCAATTGTTGTTGGAACAATGGCGGCTCCGTTTCCCAAAATCCCCAGCGGCTGGGAACGTCCTGTATCAGTGACACGGACCGCGCTGCACTCTGGGCGGTATAGCCCAGCGCACATGCGCAGCTCCGCTCCCCAGAGACGACAAAGAAGATTGCTTCTTCTTCCTTATTATTATTAATAATAATAATCACTTCCCCACCGGATCAGAACGCTGGGTGCCGGATGTCACTGATTTATTCAGTAAATATTCACCAATGAAGAAAACGCGAGTGGCAAAGCTTCAGAGAAAATGCTGCCAAATTGTGGTTGAAATTTCAAACGGGTTAGTCACCAGTTCAGAATCGAATTCAATCAGTTTATACGGACATGGGAGTGAGGAGCAGGATTAGGCCATTCAGCCCCTCAAGCCTGCTCCGCCTTTCGACAAGGTCATGGCTGAACTGCTTGTGACATCACCTCCGCACACCTGTTTCTGCCCTCCACCCCAAGCAAATAACATTTTAACCCCTTGTGGATCATAAACCTGTCTAACGCAGCATTGAATATATTTAGTGAGCCGGCCTCTCCTGCTCTGTGGGGGAGAGAGAAAATTCCGCAGGCTGACGACCCTCTAAGGGAATAAATTCCTCCTCACCTCCGTTTTCAATGGGAGATCCCTTATTCCGAAACCGTGACCCCTTCACGTCGTGTTGTAGATTCCGGCCACCCCCAAGGAGGGGGAAACATCCTTTCAGTATTTTTGATTCATTAATGTCGCCTCTCCTTCTTCCAAACTCTAACGGGCACCAGCAGAACATAGCCAACCTGTCCTCGATAAGGCAGCCCTCTTCATCCAGGAATCAGCCCAAATGAATCCTCTCTCAATGGCATCTCTTGTGATCCGGCCCGTTCTAAAGGAAGGGATATATATATATATATACATATATATTAACTGAATCGCTAACTAGCAGTCACAATCCCCAACCTTTCATAAGCTTTATTCCCTCAACTGTACAAGCCACAACTTAGACCATACCAAGAATACTGTGAATAGTTTTGTTCTCGTTATCTAAGGAAAGTGATATTGGCATTGGAGGGAGTCCAGAGAAAGTTCACTAGGTTGATCCCTCTGATGGAGGGATTTTCTTACGACGACAGTTCGACTAAGTTGGGCCTGGATTCATTGGAGTTTAGACATTTGAAATGCGATGTTACTGAAAGATAGAAAATTGTTGGGGGGTTTGACATGATGGATGCTGAGAGGCTGTTTCCCCTTGTGGGAGAGTATAGGGCCAGAGGGCATAATCTCAGAGTAAAGTTAAAGGGAATTTAACATAGAGATGAGGAGAAATTTCTTCTCTCAGTGGGTAGTCAGTCTGTGGAATTCTTTACCACAGAGTGCCCAGGAAGCTAGGTCGTGAAGCATTTTCGTGGCTGAAATAGACGGATTTTCAATCAATACCGGAATCAAGGGGTTTGGGGGAAAGACAGGAAAGTGGAGTGGGGGATTATCTGGTCAGCCAAGATCTCATTGAAGGGTGGAGCGGACTCGATGGGCCGAACGGCCTACTTCTGCTCCTACCTCTTCTGGCCTTAAATCACAAAACAAATCTTCTCAATTAATATCAAGAGCTATCGCAGATGATGATTCAATCTCATGGCCGCCATAAAACCAAAATCGCATAATAACCCCAAAACACAACATCCCACCCCACGCACCACCACCAGTGAGCCCACACCCTCATGCTTTCCGAGACTATCTGTCATTCCAGAAATCTGGCTGGAAACCACTCGGTGAAGAACGGGATCTTCGGGGATATTTCTTCCTCTCCTCGCCGGGATTCTCTTGTAATTTTGGCACCAGCTTATTGCAGGGAAGATATTTTTTCAGCATTTCATGTACCTGGGAATGGACAGGTGAGGAGTCAGGTTGGTGAGAACGGGAACGCTGTTACTGATCAACTGTAAAGTAATCTCAGGAAACATGGTCGGACCCCTTAGTACGACGGAAATTCCTTCCCTGAACAGGAGGGGGAAACGTGGCCACCTCTCTGCACTTGAACATCCCCTGTCCCCTCCACACCAGGTCACTCTCTGCCCATTGAGCATCTGGGGAATTCACTCCCACCATCTGTTCAATCAAACCCCTATCAGAGAGTGAGGAAGGAATTATTATCCCTGCCGTCGATTCAATGTCTACCGGAAATGACCAATCAATGGAATGTTAAATAATGCCAACTCGGGTAATTGATGCACTGAGCCCAAGAATGACTGCAGGATGAACCCCCTCAGCTGGCGGAGATGGGCTTCCTTTTCCTCCATAGTGTCCAGTTTGTTCTTCCTGATGGACATCGCTTGGACTTCGGCATTCATCTGGTCACAATCCAATTTGCTGAGTACCAGGACCATTGGACCATCGAGAGAACAAGGCTTCAGACACTCCCACACAAAGCCCCTGGGCAGGGTTAGAGGTGGGAGTTAGAACTGGCTACGGAGATGCATTGGAGGGGATGAGTGTGGGTGGGGGAGAGGGGAGGGGCAAACCTCGAGAGTCAGACTCTGTCCACTCCCCTCGCTGACAAAATGAATAAATTACCGTGATGGTGTTGTATAGGGAGAATGTTATCCACAAATTGAGTTGAAAAGGCAGGCACCTGAGTCTGATGATCCCACTCTGACCGTGGATGAATCCTGAGCGCATTTTCGACTACATTGTACCTCGGATTCCTCGTTGTGTGACGTCTCCGGGTCTGTGATAATAAATGAATATGTTACTCACATTAAGTGCTGGTTGAAACCCCAAACGCCGCTGTCAATCACCGCTGCCTGAATAGTTTTAGATGACAGAAGCAAGAAGCTGAGATGCAGACTTACTCAGAACAGCTCAATATAAGAGAGGTATTTTTAAAATGCACAGTCAGTAATGGACAGAGAGTCAGTAGGAAGAGGCATTGGCCTGAGTGATACAGATACAGGGTGAGCATATTTGTTAATTTTGAACTTGGTTCAAATTGAGACTTCGAATGAATAAATCTGATTCAAGTTTAGAGTGAAAGCAATTTTACAAAAGGAGCCTGATGCTGACCTAGAAATATTCAGTTAAATGGGCGTCTGCATTAACATTGGAGACATGGAGGATTGCAGAGTGCAGATCACCTCAATAGATCATGTAATTGGTAGGAAAGTTTAGAAAATGGTTCACGTAAATATTTTTAAGTCTGAAACCCACAAATGTCACTCTGCTCTGCCACTGCTGGCTGCAACCCCGTCACTAATTCTAAGTCCTCCCAGTTATTACATCCCACTCCCTTCCGACGCAGCATCCCAGTCCCCTCAGTAACTACACCCCACTCCCCTCAGACATGGCGTCCCAGTGTCCTCAGTCACGAGATCCCAACCACCTCAGTCATAACATCCCACTCCCCTCAGCCATTATATCCGCATCCTGTCTGTCACTATAAGCCACTCCCCTCAGTCACGGAATCCCACTTCCCTCAGTCACTATATCACTCTTCCCTCAGTCATGGCATACCACTTGTCCTCACTCAGTACATCCTAAAAACATCAGGCATTACCGCCCAGTCCACTCAGTCACTGCCCCCCACTCCGCTCGTTCATTACATCCGGCTCCATTCAGTATGATATTTCATTGATCATATTGTGTGAAGAGTTTTGTAGAATATCCCCTCAAGACTGGAAACTGTTATATCAGATCCTCTTGGGCTTAATAAGGCCCAAGGGGGGCAGTCACTTGGTACTTTGTGAGAGATGCCGATATTTTGGCTTTTCAAACAGGGGATCTGGGTAAAAAATCCCACCCCACACTTTCCAAAAGCCCCTCATCTAATCCAGACGGTAGCTGGAGTGATTTCCCAGTTCACAGTTTATCTCAGAAAGTGCTTGAGGGTGGCTCAGCCTGTGTCATGAAGAATCTGATAATTCGCCTCGATCGGTGGACCTCCTGTAAACAGTGGGGGTCGGGAAGATTATGAGGAGTGAGAGTCCTCAGCTCCGCATTGAATGAGTTTTAAAATCGTAGTGAAGGGGACATTTCAGCTGCTCTCTGCACTTAGCCTGGATTACTGCATAGAAACCAGTGTTTGTGCAGCAGCTCAGGAGCTGCAGCATGAAGTCTATTTCTCTAATATAAATAGGTGGATTTATAGAACTGCAGCCCAGAGCTACCAATCACCACCAGAGGGAAAACATCGTGAAGACAGCCCATAACAGAATGAAATTGACCAGGATAACGTGCATTAAAATGATGGATCCCTTCCACTCTCCATCTCTGGGTCCCTGGTACTCACCCCATTGCTGTGAGCCCGGAGACTCCTGCAGGATCTGCTGCTCACTAAAATATGCCTGACCGTTAAAACATTGAGTACTAGAATGGGGGAAAATGGGACACCTGGCGTTACAATCCAATGAAGCATCTCGATTGCTGCCCATGCCCGTGAATTCTGAGCATCCACTATCACAACACAAAACCAGGGGAAATTCATCTTCCAATACACCATGGTATACATAAAATACCAGAACACATTCTTCAAACAGCTCAACAATCTGACTGCACCCAGAACCACATGTGCAGTTTTCTCAGTGTAAGTTTCGTTCTCAGCTTACTGCAACAAATAGCCACAAATCGATCGAAAGTAAAATGACAGTGAACCAGACAGAACAGCCTGTGACTGCATAAAGCAGAACAGCATGGGAGTTACACACAGGCATTTAAAGAAGAAACATCAACTCGAGAGTATAACCAGTTAAAGGTGCCTCAGTATGAGATCGATGAAGACGACCAGCAGATCTGCCCCTTGCAGGCCACAAAGTAGTAAGTGACACATTTCGAGAGGCCACACTTTCCCCGAGAAATGATTACTATCGTCAGTACGTTAACTGCGAGGAAGGGGGACAAACAGTTCAATTATTCTTCAGGCAGGAACGAGTTGCCAGCTGAACAGAATATGGTTGAATATTGCAAATGCCTTGCTCTGCCCAATTATGTCGTCAAACTCTTGTGTCCATGACACTGCTATCCTATGGAGAAAGGTGTTTTCTTTAAATATTATTGAATACTGAATGTTTAATATTATCAGCGATGGGGTTTGCCATCAGCACAATTCGCACCTCAAAATGAGTTACGAATGTGGCAAAGCTACATAATATTATCTGAACACAAGCAGAGGAGACCAATGCCACTTGGAAGAATGAAGCCAACCCTCAATCAACCGGTCTGATTAAAGCTCTGCGTTTCTGCAACATCAAATGTTGGGTTCAGTTATAAAAAAACAATCAACTGACCAGAGGAAGAGGCTGTGCAGTCACTCACATTCTCAAGGATCTGATCCCACAGCAGGTCAGCACAAAATACCCAGCTGCAAGATTTGTAAACATATTCCGACAGAAGGACTGAGTGGTTGATCCATCCTCCTCAATTGCCCTGAATCGCTGATACCTGACTGAAGCTACTTCGATTCACATTGGTTATTTCAGGGGAGATGTGAGCTCACTGGGCACATCAAAAGCCCCAGGGCTGACTGCATCTCTGCCACAGCATTGAGCACTTGTGCCCCAGAATTAGCTGCAGCTCCATCCAAGCTGCTGCAGGGCAAACAAATGAGAGGCACTTACTGGGAGAAGTGGGCAACTGGCCTGTTATGTCCTGTACAAAGACACGCATACACACAAACACACACACATGCACATGCGCACACAAACACACAGGCACACACACACACACACTCCCTTCCCAACACACACACACACTCAAACACACAGACAGATGCACGCAAACAAACACACTTACACAATCACACACAGAAACTCGCCCCCCACACACACACACTCACACACATTAACACACACACACACACACACACACACATAGGTACACACACACACGCACACACACACACACACACAAAGAATGGAAGAATGGGATTGATCTCATTCATCAACAATGTGATATAATATGTGACTAACACACACACAAACACTCACACTCACCCACCCCCCACACACACGCACACAGACACTCACATATACACACACAGACACAGACGCGTACAAAGACACACACACACACACACACATGCGCACGCGCGCACACACACAAACAAGGAAGGGAAGAACGGGATTGATCTCAGTCATCAACAATGTGATGGAATGTGTATTTGGCCGTGAAAGCAGGCGCCAATTGCATAGTTGAAACCTGGGCACCGAGTCTCACTCTGTATTCAGCTAAGACCAGTGGCTGGCAGGCGTCATTGCAGCCAAGGGCTTAACAGGGCGGAAATAATCAATTAAAGAAAAATGAATGGGAGTGACTGCGCATGACTTTAGGCCGCATTTGACACTATGTGGGCCGGTGGTCCGGAGAAAGGGAAGTGCTTTAGGTTGTTTGAGGCTAAGTAACTGCTCCTGGAGTCCCTCCGGTTAGTGCCATAGTCTCAGACATCTTCACTGCTCCAGCAATGACTTTCCCTCAATCATAAGGACAGGAGTATCGTTGTTCACTGAGCATTGTACATTGCACAGCTCTATTCCTCACTCCTGGAAAACTGAAGTGGAACGTCTGCACTCACAGCACTGCACAGGCAACATTCAGGCTGATGCTGGTCAGGTTCGACAACATTTGCAAGACAAAAATGGCAGGCAATGCCTATCAGTAGCATACGATGATTATATGATGTTGAGTGCAGAGAGTTCAAGAGGTGTAAGAGTAATGCAGCGAATGGTAGCTTTTGGAATATTTACTGGATACAGTGTCTTACCAGGAACAACATTAACAGTGAAGAGAGGAGCCATTCAATGACAGGGACACCAATAAAATAACATCTGTCTGATAGAAACAATGCTGGGTGCAGAGACTCACCAGCAACTGCAAGAGCAGCGAGCAATGGATAGTAAATTTCTTGAACCACATAGAGGAACATTTCAATCCTCACATCCAGGGAATAACCCGGGTGCATTCTCTGCCTCTCTGTGGAGCTCCTGGCCTTGGATAGACGCGGTGCTGTTGTTCACACTGACTGTCTTGAATAACAGTTTGGATTGGTTTTCCTATTAATATCATCGGAATTCCTCTGGTGGCACAGTGAGTATATTACCGGGGGTTGGTTGGCGGGGGGGCGGCGGGGTGGGCGGGGGGCTGGGGGCGTGGAGTGGGGCGGGGGGGGTGGAGGGGGAGCGGGGGTGATTCTAATTTCTGTTAAAATGGATTAGATCAACCCTGTTCAACACTACCTGACTATTTTGCAAAACTTACAACTGTATTTAAATTATATTTAACTGGGCGTTAAAAGACCATCTCAAATGCGCAAGGGCAGTGATTGGTTTTAGTGACAGATGTGGCCTTCACTGACAGACAGTTACAGAGACAGAGAGACGATAAAGTACTAATAAATTGACACAGCAAGTCAGCCCCAATAAACTCAGCCATCACCCAGAAACGGAATCAGCTTTAATAAACTGATCTTTCATCTCTACTATGAAGAGAGTCGGGCTGAGGAGAGAGAGAGTAATGATGGGGGGCTGGTGGGGTTGGGGTGGAGAGAGCAGAGCCCTGGAGAGAGGGAGCGGGACCCATCATCAGCCCTCTCCTTGTAAAAAATTCTTGACTCTCCCACCCGCTCCTCCTTGCGAGTGAATATCCCGTCTCCAAGCTCCTTTTCTCTGCAAAGCTCTTCAACATGATGTCCACACCGTTTCCCCCAAGGCCCATCTTTCCCCAGTTTCCCCTTTACCACATTTCCTATGCCCACTAACGATGACGTTCCACTACCAAAGAATTTCCTCTTTGGTCAAGGTAAACTAAGCCTCCTATTGGATTCGGATAACCGACTCGCTAACTGAAGGGAGAAGGATCTGGAGGGATGCGCAATAGGTCACGCATGGGATAACGTGAATAAGAGAGGGCTTCAGGGGTAGAGGAGCACAAGGATGAGCCGCAGGGTTGCAGTGGGGCTGAGGTGGCGTTGCTGATGGGATTGACCAGAAGCGGGGATTTTGACCAGGCTGGAAATAGGTTGATGGTTTGTGGCTACTCTGAAAGGTGGAGGAAAGGCCTAGTAGAGTGCGAGGGGTGAGACAGAGGACCGTGGGAATCCTGGTGTGACGCACCGTCGAGGGAGCAGAGCTCACGCTGGGTCAGGAACACAAAGGCGGGCATGAAGGTCACAAATATGAGAGGTCGAGGGGATTAGGTGTCAGAGTGCGTCAGCATAAAGCATAGGGTCAGGGGCTAGGCAGAGGACCAGGTGTTGACAGAGACCGTTTGGTTAGACAGAGGGTTAGGGGTTATACAGACTGCCAGTGTAAAGACAGAACCTCATTGGTGGAGCAGTGTCAAGGGGTAGCCCAAGAGACAGGGTTAGGCCACACATCAGTGGTTAGGCAAAGGGTTGAGGTTAGGCAAAGGGCGAGGCGTTAGGCAAAGCTTTGGGGTGAAACAGAATATGAGCCTAGAGTCAATGTTTATGCTGAAGGTCAGGGATTAGGCAGACATGAGCAAGGTTAGGCAGAAATTCAGAGGATAGACAGACTCTCCCGGTTAGAAAAAAGGTCATGTGTTTGCTAGATGATTAGGCAGAAGCCCATTGGTTAGCCAGAAAGTCAGGGGTTAGGCATTGGGTGAGGGCTAGGTAGAGTTCAGACAGATGATCAGGGGTTAGGCAGGGTGTGAAGCATTAGGTAGCGAGCCGGGGGTACACAGACAGCCAGGTGGAATCTGGGTTCGGCACTGGATCAAGGGAGCATAGGTCAGACTGAGTTAAATGAACAGAGGGCACTGTAATGTGTCATGTTATATGAGCATCAGGGCTCTGGCTGGGTTAGATAGAGGTTCAAGGTTTAGGCAACTTTTCAGGGTTCAGGTAGAGGTCATGCGATTGACATGGTCAGTGGAAATTAGGGTTAGGCAATGAATCAAGAGAGCAGAAGTCAAGCTGGGTCAAGAGAACAGAGGACACTTGAAGGTCACAGGTTATATGAGTTCAGGGGATCAGGGATCAGACTGCATTAGGCAGAAGGTCAGGGGTCAGATAGCTTAATTTGAAGGGGGCCTGGGTGGTTGTGGGGCTGTTTCTGCTCCGATGAGATAAAGTATCTCAATCCCTCCAGGTGAGCACTGACCACTTTCTTGTTTATTTTTTGCTTTTTCTTTGCCTGTGGAAGGTTCTGGGGGCCGGGACAGCCGGAAAACCCCTTCAACAGGACGTACAGAATGAGGGAAAACTGCGGCCTGATGAGGCTGTGGCGCTGGTACGACGAGGCCTGCGGGGCAAAGTTCCTGGCCATCTGTGAGAAGAACACCATCCGCCTCCACCTGATCATCCAGCGAATGATGCAGAGCCGCTGAGGGAGCTCTGGCCGGCATCTGCTCCATCATTCCTACCGTTGTCCTTCATCTATGTGGGGGGGTGGGGAAACAAAACGGTAACAATTTGATACATGGAATTTAATCCTGAATAGTGTGAGGTGCTACAATTTGGAAAGAGTGATTTGACACGAAGTATACTATGAACGGCATGGCAAGAGGAAGTTCCTGAAAAGTGTTCCGGAGAGGAGTTTCTGAGAGGAGCTCCTGTAACGATTTCCTGAGAGGGAGTGAGTTTGTCTGTTTCCGCTCTTGCATCCATCAGCATATAATTATGATCCGCATCTATCTCGATGATTCTGTTATAAATGAACTGTAAACATGATATTCGCACCCTATGGCCTCTGATGGAACAGAGCCATAGAATCATACAATTTGAGGAAGACGCCATGTGTCCCATGGTGTCCATTTCGATACTTTGCCAGACCTATCTAATCAACCCTTCTCTTCTCCCCTCCATTACCTGTGCAAATATCCACTGCCTGTGCTCATCCAATTCTATTTTCACAGTTAAATGTTTATTTGCATTCGCCAACCTGTCAGGAAGAACATTCCAAATTTCTTTGCACTAAGAACTCTTCAACCGCTCTATGCTTCTTTGTCAATCACTTTCAAAGTCCCTGTGCTGGTTACTGACTGATTTTCCAGTATCACCAATTTCTCGTTATTTACTTTATCAAAAACACTCGTGATTTTAAATGACTCTATTAAACCTCCCTTTGCCTGGTCTGCTCGAAGGAAAACAATCCCAGCCTCTCCAGTTTTTCCACATAATTGAAGCCCCTCATCCCTGTTCCAATTCCTCTGCAACCTATCCAAGGCCCTCACATACTTCCTGACAAAATCCTCGCAGAATTAGACATAGGTACTTCAGTTGAGCTTTCACCAAGATTGACACATATGTTGTCTCAGTTTCTTAGCTTTTGTAAACTCTGATTCTGTTTATCAATAAAAATATGTTACTATTTTAATACCCTAAAAGGCTTGCGATGCCATCTTCCACGGCTTGCTTATGCCACCCGATATTTTTAATAAACACCTCCAACATTTGCCCGATTTTCTGCTTAACACTATTCTCTTTACACTATTCCATCCCTCAGAAACCCTCTTACATCCCAGCCGGACCAGCTTACTGTTCCAATTTCGTGTTGTGCAAGTACAATTGGACTGAACGGGTTAAATGAGCCTGTTTGCTCAGTGGCTGTAATTAACGTCACTCTCCATGGATCCTAAATAACTCACTGGGGGTCTTCCCAATGTTGTTAATAAGGCAGTCGCTACATTCTGTTCCCTCATATTGTCAGCGAGGGCATCAGCTCCGTGAGGAACAAGGACCCGCGGTTATAAGACAGGGAGAGAGGATATCAGAATCTGAGAAGAATATATTTCAATGTTCCAAAAATGGATCAGATTCTGAGAACAATGGATTGGAATGTTCCAACAATGGATCAGGATCTGAGGACAATAGATCGGAATGTTACAACAATGAGGAGGAGTTTATTGGAGGCGCTTTATGAACTTCTAATTGTTATGATTGGATGTCAGTGGAAAGCCGGATCTATCGGGCACTCCATATTATTCAGGCGGGTTACTATCCCATCCTCGCTATTATTGGCATCCCTGGTAAGTCTCACTATATATGGTTATTAATTCTATATCCCATGTTGTACTGAATTATTTCTTCTACATCAAAAGTACAAGTGTTTTGGAGATTGCAAACTTTTTATACAAATTATAGAATCCAGGGGGACAGGATTATGATTAACATCAGAGTTCAGCAATTTCAGTTACACGTTTATTGCCACTTAATCCTCTTTGTCTTTCACCATATCGGAGACACTGCGGTCTATTATGGAATGAACAATAGTTCCAATACTGCACTGAATGCAGCAACATATTGGAAAATTTCAGCGCCTTCTGGCATACTGATACTTGTTATTTGCAAGTAATCTGATTGTTTATTGGGACTGGTTTTATTTCCTGTGGGCCATGCGTCTGTGTCATACACATGCCGTCCAGCTTTATGCAGCCACTGGCCGTTGTGTGTGGTTCTGTGACTTTCACATTTGATCGGTTTGTGGCCATGTGTTTCCAGAAACTGAAAAGTAAATATTGCACCGTGAAATTGGCTCTGAGAAGAATGACGGTGCTGAGCTTTTTAAAGAATATTTTCTGGTATTTCATGTTACCAGATTCTTGTTTGTTGATGAGCAATCCATGATTTTGCTTTGGAATATTAGAACTTCAGACATAGAGTAATCGAGTCAAATTGGTCTGCAGCACAGAAAAGTCGGCCCATCGAGTCTGCGCCGGTCAAATAAGTGCCTAACTATTCTAATCCCATTCTGCAGCAATAGGTCCATAGCCTTGTGTGCCAGGGCTTCACAAGGGCACATCCAAATACTTCTTCAATGGTATGAAGTTTTCTGCCCCCAAGACCCTTTCAGACAGTGAGCTCCAGATGCCCAGCACCCTCTGGGTGAAATAATTCTTCCTCACATTCCCTCTAACCCTCCTGCCCCATATATTAAATCTGTGACCTCTGGTTATTGGACCCTCCACCAACAGGAAAGGTTCCATCCCGTCTACCCTCTCTATGCCCCTCATATTTTTATATACGTCAATATTGTCCCCTCTCAATCTCCTCTGCTCCAGCGAAACTAACCCCAGCATATCCAATCTCTCCTGATATCTAAAAAATTCCAGCCCAGGCAACATCCTGGTAAATCTCCTCTGCGTCTGATCCAAACACATCCTTCCTATAATGCAGATTCCAGACTGCACGCAATACACTAGATGTGGCCTAACCAGCGTTTAATACAGTTCAGCAAAACCTTCCTGCTCTTATATTCTATGCCTCCTCTAATAAAAGCAGGTATCCCATATGCTTTCTTAATCACCTTATCTACCTGCCCACTACATTAAGGGACCGCTGGACATGCACACCATATTCCATCTGATCCGCGGTACTTCCCAAGGATCCTAACATTCATCATATTCCCGTGTCTTGCTTGTCCTGCCCAAATGCATCACCTCACCCTTATTGGATTATATTACATTTGAAAATGATCAGCCCATCTAATCAGCCTGTCGCTATAACCCTGAAATCTGAGGCTATCCTTCTTACTATTTACCACTCCACCAATTTCCGTGCCATCCGCGAACATACTGATCAACCCCGCTACATTCTAATCTAAATAGTTTATGTATACCAGAAACATCACGGGACCCAAAGCCGACCCATGTGGAACCCCACTGGACACAGGCATCCAGTCATAAGAAAGCCCAATAGACAATCACCATGTGCTCCCTGCTACTCAGCCAATTCTGGGCCCAATTCGCCAAATTGCCTTGCATCCCACGGGCTCTTACCTTCGTTATCAGTCTCCTGACCATATCAAAAGCCGTGTTGAAGTCCAAGTAGACTACATCAAATGCATTGCCATAAATTAGATACCTGATCACCTCTTCGTAAATACAATCAAATTAGTCAGGCATTATATCCCCTTAACCAACCCAAGCTGATGGTCCTTGATTTTCCCTTCCTGTCCTAATGTAGATAAACTATCAGCCTCAGAATTACTTCCAATGATTTAACAACTGATGTTAGACTGACTGGCCTCTACTTCCCACTAAATCCCTTCCTCCTTTCTTGAAAAGTGGTGCCACATTGGCTCCTCTGGCAACTTTCCTGTGGTCAGAGACGTGTTGAAAATTATTTCCAGCGCCCCTGTTGTCTCCTCGCTTGCCTCACTCAACAGCCTGGGATCAATTTCATCGGGTCCTGGAGATTCATATTATTTTACGCCTGTCAGACCGCTTAGAAACTGCCTTTGGTTCCTAATTTTTTTAAATTATCTCACAAATCTTTTGCATAATTACTATAATCCCTCTCACTTGTCAACACCAATACAAGTCATTCATTTAGAATCTGACCTGCAGTCTTCCGGATCCACAAACAACTTTCCACCTTTGTCCTTAATGGGCTCTATTCTTTCTCTAGTTATCCTCTTACTCTTAATGAAATTGTAAAATAACTTTGTATTTTTCCTGCCAATGATTTTTCATGCCATCTTTTTGCTCTCCTAATTTCCTTATTAAGTTGCCCCTTTGACACCCTATTCTCTTAAAGGGCTTCCACTGTTTTGGGGTCTCGTTAACTGCCATCAGCCTCTCTTTTTCTCTTTATCCAATTCTGTCTATCCCTCGAGATCTACGTGTCCCTGGATTTATTGGTCCTGCCCTTTATTGTTATTGGTATAATCTGGTCCTGCGCTCTCTATATTTCCATCTTGAATGAGTCACGCAGCTTCGAAGCAGTTCCCAGCCCACTCTGGTAAAATCATACCTGATCTTATTAAAATCCGCCTTCCTTCAATTTTGAACTCTGATTTCTGGCACTCCCTTGTCCTTTTCCATAACAACGTTAAACTAATACAGTTATGATCAATACGCACAAAACGCTCCCCCAATTATACCTCTGCCACATGCCCGGCTTCATTCCCTAAAATTAAGTCCAGGACCGCCCCTATTTTGTAGGACCTTCGACATACTGGTTTAAAAAGATCTCCTGGTTGCAGTGTAAGAATTGATCTCCCTCTAGTTGTACCACAATATGACTAATCCAGTTAATGTTGGGGAAATTGAAATCTCCCACTATTTTTACAGAGCTCTGAAATTTGCCTAGATACCTTCTCTTCCATTTCTCTCTGAATGTTTGGCGACCTGTGGTACTTTCGCAGAAATGTGATTCCTCCTTTTTTTGTTTTTTTTCTTCAGTTCTATCCATATGGCTTCTTTTGAAGAGCCTTCTAGGATGTCATTCGTCTTTACTGCTGTCACTGATTCCTTGACCAATATTGCGAAACCCCTCCCCTTTTACCTCCTTCCTTGTCTCGCCTGAAGACCCAAAACCCTGGGATTTTGAGCTGCCAATCGTGCCCCTCCCTCTGCCATGTCTCTGCGGCAGGAAGGATATCATACTTCCATCGTTAAACTTATGCCCTCAAATCTGCCTTATTTGTCATACTCCTTGCATTAAAATAAATACCATCCAACCTTGCCAAATTCGCTTCTGCCTTAACTGGCCTACAGGTTCTCTGCCTTCAAGCATCATTTGCTCTCTCTTCTAATTTTGGCTGTGCAAATCCCCCTGCTGAGCCAGCACTCAGGATCCCCTCCCCCTGCCAAGTTAGTTCAAACCCTCACCATCAACATCAGCAAACCTCCCAAAAGGATGTTGGTCCCATTGCAGTTCAGTTACTGCCCGTCTGCCTTGTACATTTCCTGCTACCCCCAGAAATCTTCCCAATATGCTTGAAATAGAAAGGCCTCTCTCCTTCTCCATCTATCCAGCCACCAATGCAGCTGTTCAAACCCCCAATGTCAATACTCACCACTGCATGCCACTGGAAGAAGTCCAGTGATCACTACCTTGAGGTCCTGTTTTTTAGGCTGCTTCCTGGATCCCAAAATTCTGTCTGTAGGACCTCATCCGTCTTTGCAGCGATGTCGTTGGTACAAATATGTACCACAATCTCCATCTGTTTGTCGTCCCACTTTAGAATGCCCTTCAGTGACATCCTTGATCCTGGCACCAGGGAGGCAACATACCATCCTGGAGTCACTACAATGGCCTAAGAAACGGCTGTCTGTTTGCATTATTACGGACCATCCAGCAACTCTTGTAATTCGCCTCTTTTTCCTTCCCTGTTGTGCAGCTGAGCCACTCAGTGCCATGAGCGTGGCTGCACTCCCCTGTCGAACCATCACTCTCACCGCTTTCCAACACAGAAATATGGTTCTCGAGCGAGATGTGCCCTCGGGATTTCCTGAATACCTGCCTGACACATCTCTTCAGACTGGTGGTTACCAATCCATCTCTGTCGGCTTTGGGGTCACCATGCCTAAAAACGTTCCAGCCACCAAACTCTTAGCCTTGCCGATGCGCTTCAGCGCCTCCAGCTGCCGGTTCAGCTCTGAAACTCGGAGATCATGTCGCTTTAGTTGATGGCACTTCCTGCACAGGTGGTCGGTCAGAGAGTAAGGAGCGTCTAAGACTTCCCAAATGTTGAACACGGTCCGAACATTGGACTGAGCTGCCCTGCCATGCCTCTAGTTTGAAAAATCACCCGTTATCTACTTTAAGTTAAATAGAGTAAAAGTGAAACCTGATGCTATTTATGTATTTTAAATAAATAAATAGAACTTTTCCCTTTCCTGGGCTTCACCTGGGGAAAACACTTCCCCGTGACTCACCAAACAGCTCTCACCTTTGTGCTGTCATCACTTTTTCAAGTATCCTCGCACTTGCTCTGGTTCTGATCTCTCCATCGCTCTCTCACACTTTTTTGATATCAATATTCTTCTTCTCAAAAATATCTGCAGGATTCTCTTTCCAGATTTTTTCACCGTGATGGTGACAGCATGGCACTCTTTCCAAAACCATCTCCTATTTGGACAGATGTCGAGCTCCTACATCACATTCTTGTTTTATTCGCTCATGGAACGTGGGCGTCGCTGGCTGGGCTGGCATTTATTGGTAGTGAAGAGTCAACCACATTAATGTAGTTCTGGAGGAAAATGTTGCCAAGCAGATTTCTTCCCTAAAGGGTATCAGTGAACCAGGTGGTATATTGCAACGGTCGGCAATGGTTTCATCGTCATCATTGTGCTTTTTATTCCAGATTTTTATTGAATTCAAATTCTACTATTAGCCAGGGTGGGCTTCGAACACCTGTTCCTGGAGCATGCTGCTGGGTTTCAGATCCAGGGACAATCCCTCTACACCATCGCCCAACTGAATTTGTACCCACTGTGTCACATTTGTCCCGATTGTGTTGCTCAATGTTCTCACTGTCACACACATTTTAGTGAACAGCCGAGCCCGCAGGAGACTCCAGGCTCACAGCAGTGGGGAGAGTCCCAGAGACACAGAGGCGGAGAGTTGGATGAAATCCATAATTTTACAGGTTATTATTTCAGCCAATGTCAACCTGTTGTGTGCAATGTTATTATTGTTTTCTTTGTGGAGACGGATATCGTGCTTGGGGAAATTCCAAGTTGAACTAGATTATATTGTGATGGAATTGGGCTTCTTACTGCAGCTCCTGAGTTGCTGCACAAACACTGGGATTTACGCCATGACCAAGGATATGTTCAGGGAGCAGTTGAAGAATGTACAGAAAAATACTTTACTCCAATTCTTTAATCCACCCGTGAACTTGAACACTGACTGACTGAGAATGTCCATTGCGTTTCTGTTTTATTTTTTCTTTCCAACAGCAGAGGATATGTTTGTTGGGCTGACAGCAGGCAGAGGGCGGAGTGGGAGGGGGTGTGGCAGTGTTGGTGACAGAACAATTGACAGAGTCTGTTCCATAAGCTGTTAATTGCCAGCGCTGCACTCAGACCCATACAGACTGGAGAACAGAGGGAAAGGGAGCGTCATCAGTGGTCCCGCAAATCCCTGGTTGTGATAGCAATCAGGCCATCATCAAAAGCAACAGCAGCAAGGAGGGATGATGTTTCTTGCTGGTAGGGGGAGAGATAATACAGGTTGGGATTAATCCAGGCACACCAGGGCAGGAAGTTAATGGAGCAGCTACAGTTGGGGAGCTACCTTTTCCTCATGCACCGTGGAAGTGAGAAAATATAATAGGTACTACGTGCGAGTGTGGGTGAGATTACAGGATCACGGTTGTGGAAGGCTGTTATGCCAAGTACACCAGCAGCTGGGCTGTGACAATATGGTATACCAGATAGACAGAGGGAGGAAAGGCGATATACCAGGCTTTAACTCAGCACTGGCCCTCTGACAGCGCAGCACACCGTCAGTACTGATTCTCCAACAATGCACCGGTCCCTCAGTACCAACCCTCCGACAATGCGGCATTCCCTCTATGCTGAATCTCTGACAGCTCAGTGCTAACTCAGTGCTGATACTTCTATAGTGCAGCGTTCCCTATGTGCTGACCCTCTGACAATGCGGCACTCCCTCAGAAATGAACATCTGACTGTCCTCTTCCCAGACCCCGCGTTTACCAACTCCACCCCGTCTCGCGCTCGCCGGATTTAATGCACAACATTGAGGTGCGTCCAGTAAATTGCTCTCACTGTCGAAAGTTTGGATGCGTGAAGGTAAACTCAGGGTCACAGAATGACGGAATTCCCATGGTGCAGAAGGAGGTCATTCTGCCCATCGTGACCAGGCTGGCTGTCCGAAAGAGCTTTCTTGTTCAGTGCCATTTTCCTGCCGTTTCCCCATAACCCAACTCATTTTTTCTGTTCAAATTTTCATCCAACGTACCTTTGAATGCCTTGATTGTACATGCCTCCACCACTATTCCAGACAGTGCACTCAAGACCAGAACAATCTGCCATATGAAAGAGGCATTCTTTCCCCTCAGGCCAAATTTAACAGGCCGGATTAGAAAGGTAAGAGGCATAAAGCAGCAGGTACTAAACAATGGATGACTTCTCCTTGGCTTTTTTTGTGTAGAAATGTTGGTTACCATCATTTCACTCAGGACCGACGGTCGAGAAGTTTTTTTTAAGGAATTAGATCTAAATTAGTTCAAGCATAATCCATGAAGACTGAAGGTCTGTACGATCTATGTATTGCTTATATCAGTGAAATATTTTCCATTTAAGGATAAATAAACTAAAGGTCTAGTTGAGAAGACACCTGAAGATGCCCCTCGGAGATGTGTGCAGTTTTGTGAGAATCTCTGGTTTCTATTGATCTGCTTGTTTTTTGAGATTGTTTAGCTGCAACTGGGACAGGTGCCGTCGATAGTTCACTGTGAGAAATTAACCAGTTGATGACACTTAATTATGCCTGCACAGTGAGCAGCGAAAACTCTAAGCCCAAGATGCATCACTTGGAATGCAAGTCAGGTTAATCTCAGACTGGATTGCATGAGGAAAAACAATCTGGAATGTTTTCAGGTTTGAAACTGAAAAAGAAAATCGACAGTGGTGCTCATTGAGCCTTCTGACAAAATGTAGCCAATCGTGGATTAACATGGAACTATTGAAGAGAAAAGAGCACAAGGGAATGAGTCGCCTAAATATATGTTAATTGAAAGTCTTAAGGTTGAGGATGGCTGGAACAGAGAAGATATAAGTCAAACGACATAGCACTGCCTTTCTGTGTGATCCCTGAAGAAGTACATGGCTTCAAAAGTTTTTTTTAAGTTCTAAGATAATTGTCTGGGGAAAGGAGCAAATTTTAGCGTGTAGCATCTCTGTTTATAAACTGTACCATTCAGGCAATTGTGCTTGAGTTGCTGAACCATCTGTTATAATTTTCCAACAAAAACGATAATTGGCACGTGGTCATTCTTAGTCCGTATAGTTAACAAAAAACACACTTTCATCATCAGCTCTACCTGATACTTCATTAACGATGGCAATCGAGTTTGTCAGAGGCATTTACTTTCATTAATGTGCCTCCTCTGGCTACTACTTAGAAACCCATGTTTTCTAATCAACAAACTCATTTTGCCCCAAATTATTGAGTCTCTCTTGTAACAATACGTTTCACTAACAGCTCTTTGATTTATTGGCAGATACAACTTTATCCATCTGCCCTACGATAAACAGGGAGCAATATTGACAACAGTTTGGGAATAGTCTGATATGCAAGGAGGATTGAAGGATAGTGGTTAGTGTGTCTACGATTTCCGCCACTCCTTCCCTCGTAAAACCTCAGACATCCACATAAAAGCTGTAAAAAAGCTGCTTCATTAGGGTAAAATAGAAAGGGGTTAAGTTAATATTTTATATTATGGCATAATGATAACAGCTCCATGGATCTTAATTGTGCCAATAGAGCTAACACCTCTTCAAATAAAATGCTAATCGTTCCAATAAGCCATCTCATCCTTAAACATGGATAATCAGTGTGGCACTGTCAGTTTGCAGCAGCTCCAATGCGAAGGAGAATATATATTACAAACGGAGGACAATACATTGGACTATTATAATGATCTGTCCGAATCAAAAGCCGCAGCTTGGAATCTTTCCACAATGGATCAGGATCTGAGAACAATAGATTGGAATGTAACAACAATGGATCAGAATTTGAGAACAATAGTTCAGAATGTAACAACAATGGATCAGAAACTGAGAACAATAGTTTGGAATATTACAAAAATGGATCAGAATCTGAGAACAATGGATTGGAATATTCCAAAAATGGATCAGAATCTGAGAAAAAAATATTTTGGAATATGACAAAAATGGATCAGCAATCTGAGAAAGATAGATGGGAATATTAGATAAATGGATCAGCATCTGAGAACAATAATTGGAATATTACAAAAATGGTTCAGAATCTGAGAACAATACTTTGGAATTTTACAACAATGGATCAGAATCTGAGAACAGTAGGTTGGAATGTTTGAACAATGGATCAGGACCTGAGAACAGTCGACTGGCATCATACAAGAGGCAGGAGGTTACCCTGGTATGTTCATTATATGTTGTCGATTTATTGTGGAATCACATTCAAATATCGGGTCCCAATGCTACTTCAGGTTATTCAATGTTCTTGCTATCCAATGCTCGCTTTTGTTGGTGTGCATCACAAGTCTTCCTCTCTCCAGTTTTTAAGTATGTAAAGAATGTTCAATTGTAATGCTGTGCTTGAAATTCACATTTGTATCTTCGGTTCAGTTCATATCGCTGGATGTCTCTCTATCTAGCTATTATATCTGGAAGCCACATTTCACTGATTAGCTGCACTTTTTATCTTATTTTTCAGTTGAGCCTTGTGTGGATCGAAGCCAGTGTCACCTGACTGCATCCGAAAATTTGTCCTCCGTCCACACAACCTCCACCAGCCACAGACCCCACCCTCTCCCCATATCGTGACCCAGCCCAATGCCTCATGTTCATCCAGAACGTTTGCTGATGGCCTGAGCTCAGTTCATACCTAATGCACACCTTTCCAAAAGACTTTCCAAGACCACCGTCCTAATAACACATATCTCCAATCCTACCTCGACCCATCTGCTGCATAAATACACAATCAGGGCATTCTTTTTCAACTTGAGACCCATCTACCCATCTAATACCATGCCATCCGAGCCAGAATCGCCTCCTGTCACTCACCACCCATCAGCTCCACTCCGCCCACCGCCCCACACCACCACCTTGCTCAAACTTCACCTCCTGGTTGCAAACCTTGATAAAACTCAACAGATACCAGGTTCTGCTGCCTGTAACCTAAGTGGAATCAAAACCCACTTAACCAACCTTCCTGTGCTCAGAGAGTTACGTGGGCTGGCAGGCTGAAAGAGAATATTTTCATTCTTATATTGCTGCCCCTCACCACTTTAGAGAGTTTTACGCCTTCGAATGTTTAACAAATGCATGTTTGAAATGCAATATCAGAACAGGCAGCACCGCATTAGTGGCCAGTGTATATCAAATGAGACGTCTGCTCCTTCTGCCAATCAGATTATATCAGAGCCACCTCTTTACCACCCATTCAGCAAACGGAAAAAGAACTGCATCTTTCATCAATTTCTCTAAACTAGTCAAAATGTTGTACATCTTAATGTTAATTTCTCAGCACACAATTCTGACACTGGTACAGAGTGATCGGTAGGTACATGCCTGTGAATCAGTGAAACTGGGAGGATGGGATGAAACAGTGGTTCATTAATCTTCCCGCATCCTGGGCATTATGAGGAGACACATAGAGTAAGAAAGGAAGATGGAGATGTTAAACCTCCATAAAACGCAATTTCATCCTCAGCTGGAGCATTGTGCACAGCTCTGGAAATCACATTTTAACCAGAATTTTAAGGAACCAAAGATGTTACTGAAAAGATAGATGACAATTTTCACTAAGATGATTAATCCAAGTTGTGTAGATGATTTGGAAACGTTGTGGCTGTTCTCCGAGGAAAACACAAGGTTGAGCGGCAGCATGAAGAGATATTTAAAATTATAAACGGTCAGGAAAAAGTAGGCATGTAGAAACCCTTTCATTGTTGGAAGGATCGAGAATCAGAGGGCACAGATATAAGGTAATTGGAAAAAGATGCGATATCCCCCAGAGGAAACCATTTATTACAAAACTTAATCTGGAATGCGGTGGCTGAGAGTATGGTGGAGCCAGGCCCAACCGAGGAAAAAGCGCATTGGTTTAGTACCTGAAAAAGAGATAAGTGTAGAACAAGGGGGAGATGGCTGTGGAGTGACACCAGCGAATTGCTCCATCAGTGGACCAGCATGCATAGGATGTATTGAATATCTTCCCTCCATGCTGCACACATTCTGTGATTGCACTCTTCATGTTAATAAATACGGTCCTCCAATCTCTCCATGTCATTGTAAGCACTCAACTGCGGTGCCATTCTTGCCTGTCTCCTCTCTACTCTCTTGACATTATTCACGTTATTTCTAACGTGAGCTGCACATTATTCAACACAATGCAATACGTTTAGTACTTTTAGCCAAACTAATGTTTCAATAGTTGTAGAGTAGCTTCCTGGGGTTTGCATCCATTCATCAAGCTGAAGGTCTTTGCTGCTTTATTAGCTACATTTCTTAACTTCTCCTGACATGTTCAAATATTGGGAACAGTCACCCAATGTCGCTGTGCTCCTGCACCTCCAATAATATTGAGTTCTACGTTATAAGTATTGTACTTTGAAAAATTAATCTATCCAGACATTCAACATTTTGAAACCTACACCATTGGTTACTTCAGGTAAAATCAATTAAATGTACTTATGGTGACAGTGGCACAATCAAAAATGACAATAAGTTATCAACTAAACTTTTCTGCTAACCTAATGTATTCTTTTCCTGTTTATTTCCATTGTTCGCAGTTATATCGCTGACAATTCTGATCATTTCCAGGGGAAAGTGTGGTCTCTCCAAATGTGTAACTTACTACCTGTTGGCTATGGCATCGGCGGATTTAATGGTGATTATACTCGACATGGTATTGAGGCATATTCCAATTGTTCATCCGGAGCAGTTTCGTTTCCTGTGGTTCCTACGTATCTGTAATATCCATGCCGTGCTGCTTTATGCAGCCACTGATTGTCTCAGTCTGGTTCACTGTCACTTTCACTTTTGACCGATGTGTAGCCATATCTTGCCGAAATTTGAAATGTCGATATTGTACGGAAAAGACAGCAGCTGTGGTTCTTGGAACAGTGACTGTGCTGAGCTTTTTAAATAACCTTTTCTGGTATTTCATGTTCACAGGACAGTATCAATTGATGAACCTGCCCTGGTTTTGTTCTGTAAAGCTACATGTTTACTACTCTACGGTTTGGGTAACAATCGAGTTTGTCCATTACATTCTTACTCCCTGTGTCCCATTTGTCCTGATTCTGCTGCTCAATGTTTTCACAGTCAGACAAATTTTAGTGAGCAGCAGAGCCCGCAGGAGACTCTGGGCTCAGAGCAGTGGAGAGGCACTCAGAGATCCGGAGATGGAGAGTCGAAGAAAATCCATAATTTTACTGTTTACTATCTCGGCAAATTTCCTGCTGTTGTGGGCAACGATTATGGTATATTCTGTATGGATCCGCATGCAAAGTTTGGGTTATGAGTCCATGTTACTGCATCTTATGTTCAGGAACTGGGCTTCATGCTGCAGCTCTTGAGCTGTTCCACAAATTCTTGTATTTATGCCCTGACCTTGACAAAATTCAGGGAGCAATTGAAGCATGTACTGCAATGTCCCTTTGCACCAAGCGTGGAACACATTCAAAAAAGAGAGAAGAAATGATTCAGGGAAAGGTCCAGCCATTTTCTCATTTTAATTCACATTCCCAGTGAGTGGGGTGCTGTGCCGTTCGACAGAGTGACTGGAGGAGTTGGATAGCACAGCCACCACAATACGGTGTAGGGACGGTGCCTGATGGCCATGGTGACATTATTGATGTGAAGCACCTGGTATGCAGAGTTCCCAGGGAGCAGGTGTGCGGTGGGGGTGAGGGGGGTGGGGGGGGTGGTGGGGGGTATTGGTGCTGTTTCCCTTGATGAGGGCATTACGGGAGTTGCGGCACCTGTGACTGCACAATGACTAGGGGGTGAGATCTGTTCCCCATGACCACGGCATAATATGGCAGGTTGGTCAGTGTCAGCAAAATGGACAGGGGTGGGACTGTTCTTCATAACGACTTCATGATAGAAAGCACGGGAACTGTGACGGCATCATAAGAAGCGCCTGCTTGCATTGTTGACAGCTTAACTGGAAGGATGGTTCCTCTGGCACCACAGATATCGGGGCACGACCAGTCACATGATGACGTCATAACAAAGTGTGGAGGGCCCTGAGATTGTTCAATGAATGGGGGAGTGATCTTGACCCATTGATGACGGCACAATGGAAAGTACCTTGTCCTGCTTCCTTTGTCGGCACAATGAACGGTTTTAGAGCGAAGGTTCCCTCCGGCTCCGCCCATTACTCTCACCCATTGACACAGGGCGAAAGTCTGAGAGTGCAAAGGTTCAACGCCAAGTCCCTCCACATGCACTCCCCTGAACATCAAAGGGAACAGCATCATTATGAATAAAACTGGCTTTTCAACTTTGTGCTAATCATTTCTCCTGCACCACCTTTAATTGTACCCTTTAGCACTTTAATAATCCTGAGGACAATCAATAAATAGTAACATGATTAAAGCAAATCTAAATGTTCGCCAGTAAAAGCACAACAATGTCTCTGAAACCCCTCCGTCATTAACACCGACAGACACTAACCAACATCAGACAGTAGCAATTAGAAACCACTGATCGGAAATGATGAACATTAGCAGAGGGAGGAATTGTGAACTGCTCGACACACACACATAGACACACAGATGTACACACAGACACAAACATGCACAAACACACATAGACAGACACATTGGATGGAGCTAGAATGCAATCTGAAATTACGTGATCTGGTTTTCAGGATTCACACAGTGACTGGTAAATGAAAAGTACCCACTGACAGAGCTCACTTCCATCCACAGCTCACACTTCATCTGAATTACTTATATTTCAATCTGTCTCTATCTCTCTCTCTCTCTCTGCTTCTTCCTGTGACCTGAATATTCCCACGTGCTCGGAAACATGAATTCTGGACCCAATCAGAGTCCCGAGTACTGATGTTGGAATTTTGAGATGAGGGAACAATCTTTCCTGGAAGCCGTCTACTAACTGTCCATTGCCAAGCTCACTGTGTGATGCAGAATAGTGGGAACTCCCCATGTAGCCTCATTATGATAAGCGCCGGTAGTTTTGGCGCTTGTGCAGCCCGATCGGGAAAGTTGTGCAGCTCTGGTAGTTGGAGGCTACGAAGGTGTCACAACTTGCCGGCTCCCTTATTGTTCTTTACATCAATCACCAAATTTACATTTCTATATTGATGAAGAGGTAACCAGCCGCTCTATTTGTCTGAATACTCTTACAAGAGTAGACCACTCCTTTGAGCACTAATGGGACCAGGAACATTCAGCCCCCACACTCACTCCCTGTTTGTGACTCTCTAAAACCATCTTTTTTTTCGCACTCCTTCAATTTTAAATTCACTCCCTGTTGTCACTCGCTATCACACCATCATTCCTTCCCTCACATTTTTGCACTCTGATTCCCTGTTTGTTACTCTACCTCAATCCAACTCTCCTTCTCGCACATTTCTTCACTCTCACTCCGACCCATTGATTGTTACTGTCTCTCACACAGTCTCTGTTCCTCTCACATTCTTTCACTCTCACTCCATGTTTGTCAATCTCTCACACACCTTCTCTCTTCACTCATATTCCTTCACTTTCACTCTCACTCCCTGTTGTCACTCTCTGTCTCAATCTAATTTTTACTCCCATTCCTTCACCCTCACTGTAAATCCCTTTTTGTCTCTCTCTGTCACAGACCATCACTCTATTTATATCTGGCCCTCTCTCTCTCGATGTTCACGTACTTGTCACTCTCTTTCCCATTAACTGCCGGTCTCTCCTACATTTTGTTTGTCACTCTCTCACTTTCTACTTGCCTGTGTCTGTCCCAGATTATGGTTCCCTGACACTTGCTATGATATTGACCCTCTCTGTCTCCATCAGCAAGTTCCCTCCAATACTCCCTCTCCGACTCTGTATTTGTTTCACGATTTGTTGTAGTTTCAGGATGTGTGCTAGTTTCAAATATGTATTACTTTCAGGGTCTGCATTATTGTCAGGGTCTTTATTAGTTTCAGGATCTGTATTAGTTTCAGGATCTGTATTAGCTTCAAGGTATGAATTGGGTTCAGGTCGGAATTAGATTCATTGCCTATACTCGTTTCAGGGTCTGTATTTGTTTCAGGATCCGTATTCATTTTAGGATCTGTTTTAGTTTCAGGGTCTTTATTCATTGTCAGAGTCTGTATTAGTTTCATTGTCTGGACTAGGTTGATGGTGTGATTTATTGTCATGAGCTTTAATAAGTTAAGGGCCTGTATAATGTCAGGATCTGTATTAGGTGCAGTCTCTGTATTACTTCCAGGGTCTGTATAATTTTCATGATCTGTATTAGGTTCAGGATCTGATTTTCTTTCAGGGAGCGCTTTACTTTCAAAAACTGCATTACTTTAATGTGTCTATTAGTTTCAGGGACATATTAATTTCAGGTCTGTTTTAGATTCAGAGTTTGTAATAATTTCAGGGTCAATATTAATTTCAGGGTTTGTATTCTTTACAGGATCTGTATTAGTTTCAGAGTTTGTATTATCTTCAGGGTCTGTATTGATTTCAGGTCTGATTTAGATTCAGGGTCTGTATTAAATTCAGGGTTAGTATTAGTTTCAGAGTTTGTATTAGTTTCAGGGTCTATGTTAATTTCAGAACCTGTATTAGTTTCAGGATCTGTATTGGTTTCAGGGTATGTATTAGGTTCAGATTCAGTATTAGATTCAGTGTCGGTATTAGTTTCAGGATCTGTATTTATTTCAGGGTGTGCTTTTAGTTTCTGGATCTGTATTGGTTTCAGGGTAAGTTTAAATTTCAGGATCCTTATCATTTTTCAGGGAGGCATTAATTTCAAAATGTGCATTAGTTTCAGATCCTGCAATTATTTATGCATCTGTACGAGTATCAGAGCCTCTATTATTAACAGCATGTGTATTAGCTTTGTATTCTGAATTATTATAAGATGGTCTGTATTAGCTTCAGAATCTGTATTAGTTTCAAGATCTGTATTTCATGATCTGATCCGTTTCAGAATTTGCATTAGTTTCAGGATTGATATAAGTTTCTGGTTCTGCTTCATTTTCAGGGGCTCTATTAGCATCAGGGACTGTATTAGTTTCATGATCTGTACTAGACAAAGAGTCTCTATTAGTTTCATGATCTGTACTTGTATCAGGACCTTAATTAGATTCTGAGCTAGCAATAATTTTGCACTCCATATTAATTTCAGGGTCTGTATTAGTTTCATGCTCTCTATTAGTTGCAGGGGTCGACATTATTGTCAGGATCTGTATCAGTTTCAGCTTCTCATGAACAATCATCAATGGGAGAGCTGCAACAAGCAATCAAAAGGAAGAGAAACAGCATAGCTTTTTGGTGCCATTGTCTTCTAGCTGAGGCCTTCAAAGCTGTGTCCGATTAATCACATCAAGGGCCCATGTGCTCATCCTACCTATTTGAGAGGAACAGGAACTTAGCTCTGACTCCAGGCATGCGACTAATGTAACTATGTTCAGGAAGCGAGATACATTCTGCTGTGGAGCCTATCGAGATCCTCCCCTCCTGCCCATCACTTAAAGGCCTGCAGGGTGGATTTTTGTTTCAGGGCCTGGAAGGCTTCCAGGGCTTGTATTTTCTTTGGTTTCTCACAGTACCAGACTTGGCCATTTGGCACACATTGCCAAACCGAGTTCTTGGAAACATCTATCCTATTGGATGCTCCCTCCTACCCTTTCCAATTAGCTCTAAAAATACTTCCCCGAATACCCTGCCCTACAACCCCACCCTTTCCAGGGCAAGTATTTATCCAATTCCATTTTGCAAGTTATTGTTGTATCTGCTTCCAGCAGCGCCTCAGGCATTGAATTCCAGTTTTCAGTATAAACACTGGCTCTGTGAGGAATCATCTCCCCTTTCCCTCTCCAGATCTTTGTCAATTACCTTTAGTCTGTTTCTCCTGGTTATTATCCAAGGTTTGCGTAGAAATGACCCTTCCTGATTAACTCTTATCAAAACCGACCGTGTTTCAAAACGCACCTCATGAACACGCAAATTGCCTGAGCTGATCTGAGAAAAACAATCCTGATTCGCTAATCTCTCCACATGACTACAACCCCTCATCCCTGTGATTCTTCCAGTGAATCTTCTCCGCTTCCTCCCCAAGGACCTGCCAATTTTCCAAAGCTGCCGGGCCCAGAGTTAGAGACAATACTCCAGCTGAGGTCTCACCTTTGACTTGTCAAAGATCAGCATGAATTCCTAGTTTGTGCAATTTCTTCATCTCTTTATCAAGAGAAATATCTATTATTGTTCACAAGCTAATTGCTGTGTTCTGCCCCCTTCAAACATTAGAACATTTTCTCACCTTAGCCTCAACAACCCCCTTTAAATTTGCTCCAATTGTCACTTTCAAAGAATATGGTTGAATGCTGCAATGCCTTGCTGTGCCCAATTATGTCTTCAAACTCGTGTATCCATAACGCTGCTATCCTCTGGAGAAACATGTTGTCTTTAAATATCACTGAACACTCAGTGTTTAATATTATCAGTGATGGCGTTTTCCATCAGCACAAGTCGCAATTCAAAATGAGTTACAAATGTGGCAAAGCTACCTTAATATTGTCTGAACACAAACAGAGGAGACCAATGCCACTTGGAAGAACTAAGCCACCCCTCAATCAACCGGTCAGATTAAAGCTTTGCCTTTCTGCAACACATATGTTGGGTTCATTTAAAAAAAAATCAACTGACCAGAGGAAGAGTCTCTGCAGTCACCCACATTCTCAAGGATCTGAGGCCACAGCAGGTCAGCACAAAATACCCAGCTGCCGAATTTGTAACCATATTCCCACAGATGGACTGAGTGGTTGATCCATCCTCCTCAATTGCTCTGACTCGCTGATGCCTGATTGAAGCTACTTCGATTCCCATCGGTTATATCATGGTAGATGTGAGGTCACTGAGCACAGCAAAAGCCCCAGGGCTGACTGCATCTCTACCACAGCATTGAGGACTTGTGCCCCAGAATTAGCCGCAGCTCCATCCAAGCTGCTGCAGGGCAACTAGATGAGAGGCACCTACTGGGAGAAGTGGGCAATTGGCCTGTTATGTCCTGTACACACAAACAGATACACACAGACACACACGCACACACACACATTCACCACCCCCCACCCCACACACACACACACACACGCAAACACACACACAAACACACTCAAATACACACACAGACACACACGCAAAAACACACACATACACAACAACAGACACAAACTCCTGCCCCCCACACACACACTCACACACACTAACACACACACACACACACACACACACACACACTCGCACACACACACACGCACAAAGAAGGGAAGAACGGGATTGATCTCGTTCATCAACAATGTGATGTAATATGTGACTAACACACACATAAACACACACACACTCTCATACACACACACACAGACACACACACTCACATACACACACACGCGCGCACACACACACACAAACACAAACAAAGAAGGGAAGAACGGGATTGATCTCAGTCATCAACAACGTGATGGAATGTGTGACTGGCCGTGAAAGCAGGCACCAATTGCACAGTTGAAACCTGGGCACCGAGTCTCACTCTGTATTCAGCTAAGACAAGTGGCTGGCAGGCGTCATTGCAGCCATGGGCTTAACAGGGTGGAATTGAACAATTAAAGAAAAATGAATGGGAGTGACTTCCCTTGACTTCAGGCCGCATTTGACCCTATTTGGGCCGGCAGTCCGGAGAAAGGGAAGTGCTTTAGGTTGTTTGAGGGTAAGTAACTGAGCTCCTGGAGTCCCTTCGGTTAGTGCCATAGTCCCAACTTCAACTGCTCCAGCAATGGCTTTCCTTCCACCATAAGGACATGAGTATCGTTGTTCACTGAGCATTGTACATTGCACAGCTCTATTCCTCACTCCAGGAAAACTGATGTGGAATGCCTGCACTCACAGCACTGCACAGGCAACATTCAGGCTGATGCTGACAGACACTTACAGGGACAGAGGGACGATAAAGTACTAATAAGGTGACACAGCAACTCAGCCATAATAAACCCAGCCAGCGCCCAGAAACGGAATCAGCTTTATTAAACTGATCTTTCGTCTCTAAGCATGAAGAGAGTCGGGGTGAGGAGAGAGAGTAAGGCTGTGGAGGTGTGGGGGTGGTGGGGTTGATGTGGAGAGAGCAGGGCCCTGGAGACAGAGAGCAGGACCCATCATCAGCTCTCTCCTTGAAAAAATACTTTAATGTCCCACCCACTACGTCCTTGCGAGTGAATATCCCGTCTCCAAGCTCCTTTTCTCTCCAAAGCTCTTCAACATAATATCCACAGCGTTTCCCCAGATTCCATTCTTTCCCCAGTTTCTCCTTTACCACATTTCCTGTTTACTCCTATGCCCACTAACGATGCTGTTCCACTACCACAGAATTTCCTCTTTCGTCAAGCTAAAGAAGCCTCCTATTGGATTCGGTAGACCAACTCGGTAACTGAAGGGAGAAGGATCTGGAGGGATGAGCCGATGGTCGTGGATGATGTAACGTGAATAACAGAGGGCTTCAGGTGTAGGGGAGCAGAAGGGTCAGCCAGCAGGGTTGCAGTGGGGCTGAGGTGGCGTTGGCGATGGGATTGACAAGAAGGGGTGGTTTTGACTGGTGTGGCAATAGGCTGATGGGCTGTGACTATCGTGAAAGTCGGAGGAAAGGCCTAGTAGAGTGCGAGGGGTGAGACAGAGGGCCGTGGGAATCACGGTGTAATGCACGATCGAGGGAGCAGAGCTCATGCTGGGTCAGGAACACAAAGGCCGGCATGAAGGTCACAATTATATGATCTCGAGGGGATTAGGTGTCAGGCTGGGTCAGCGTTAACCATAGCGTCAGGGGTTAGGCAGAGGACCAGGTGTGAACAGAGACCCTATGGGTAGGCAGAGGTTTCTGGTTTATACAGAGGGTCAGTGGAAAGACAGAGCCTCATTGGTGGAACAGATTGTCAAAGGTTAGGCCAAGAGTCAGGGTTCGGCCGCACATCAGTTGTTATTCAAAGGGTGGAGGTTAGGCAAATTGCCAGGGGTTTGGCAAAGCTACGGGGTGAAACAGATGATGAGCTAGAGTCAATGTTTGTGCTGAATGTCAGTGATTAGGCAGACATGAGCAGGGTTACGTGGAAAGTCAGGGGATAGACAGACTCTCCTGGTTAGAAAAAAGGTCCTGCGTTTGGTAGATGATCAGGCAGAAGCTGATTGGTTAGGCAGAAAGTCAGGGGTCAGGCATTGGGTGAGGAGGTAGGTAGAGAGTCATACGGATGCTCAGGGGTTAGGCGGAGTTTGAAGTGTTAGGTAGGGAGCTGGGGTTACACAGTCGGACAGGGGGGATCTGCGTTAGGCACTGGATCAAGGGAGCAAAGGTCAGACTGAGTAAAAAGAACAGAGAGCACTGTAATGTGTCAGGTTATATGAGGATCAGGGCTCTGGCTGGGTTGGCAGAGGGTCAAGGTTTAGGCAACTTTTCAGGGTTCAGGTAGAGGTCATGCGATTGACATGGTCAGGGGAAATCAGAGTTAGGCAATGAATCAGGGGAGCAGAAGTCAAGCTGGGTCAAGAGAACAGAGGACGCTTGAAGTTCACAGGTTATATGAGGTTCAGGGTTTCAGGGATCAGACTGCGTTAGGCAGAGGGTCAGAGGTCAGATAGCTTAATTTGAACGGGGCTTGGTGGTTCTGGGGCTGTTTCTGCTCGGATGAGATAAAGTATCTCAATCCCGCCAGGTGAGCACTGACCACTTTCTTGTTTATGTTTTGCTTTTTCTTTGCCCGTTTAAGACTCTGGGGTACGGGACAGCCAGAAAACGCCTTCAACAGGACCTACAGAATGAGGGAAAACTGCGGTCTGATGAGGCTGTGGCGCTGGTACGACGAGGCCTGCGGGGCGACGTTCCTGGCCATCTGCGAGAAGAACGTCATTCGCCTACCCCTGATCATCCAGCGAATGATGCAGAGCCGCAGAGGGAGCGCTGGGCTGGCGTCTGCTCCATCATTCTTACCATTGTCCTTCATCTTTGTGGGGGTTGGGGCGGGGAACAAAATGGTAGCAATTTGCTGGATGGAATTTAATCCTGAAAAGTGTGAGGTGCTACAATTTGGAAGGAGTGATTTGACACGAAGTATTCTATGAGCGGCATGGCACGAGAAAGTTCCTGAAAAGGGTTTGGGAGAGGAGTTTCTGAGCGGAGCTCCTGAGACGATTTCTGGAGAGGGAGTGAGTGTGTCTGTTTCCGCTCTTACATCCATCAGCATACAATTATGATCCGCATCTATCTCGATGATTCTGTTATAAATGAAGTGTAAACATGATATTCACACCCAATGGCCTCTGATGGAACAGAGCCATAGAATCATACAAATTGAGGAAGACGTCATGTGGCCCATAGTAACCGTTGTGGCTCTTTGCCAGACCTATCTAATCAACCCTTCTCTTCACTCCTCCATTTGCTTTGCAAATCTCCACTGCCTGTGCTCATCCAATTCTATTTTCACAGTTAACTGTTTATACAGATTCACTATCCCTGTCCAGAAGACCATTCCAGATATCTTTGCACTAAGTGCTCTTCAACCGCTCTCTGCTTCCTGGTCAATCACTTTAAAACTCCTTGTGCTGGTTACTGACTGAATTTCCAGTATCTCCAGTTTCTCGTTATTTACTCTATTAAAAACATTCATGATTTTAAATGGCCCTATTAAACCTCCCCTTTGCCTGTCCTGCTCGGAGGAAAATAATCCCAGCTTCTCCAGTCTCTCCACGTAATTCAAGCCCCTCATCCCTGTTCCAATTCCAATAAAATTTCTCTGCACCCTCTCCAAGGCCCTCACATCCTTCCTGAAAACTGCTCGCCAGAATTAGACACAAGCACTTCAGTTGCAGTTTCACCAAGATTGACACAGATGTTGCCTGATTTCCGTAGTATTGTAAACTCTGATTCTGTTTATCAATAAAAATATATTACTATTTTAATACTCTAAAAGGCTTACGCTGCCATCTTCCACAACTTGCTTAAGTCCACCCGATATTTTTACTAAACAGCTCCAGAACTTGCCCAATTTTCTACTTCACACTATTCTCTTTACGCTATTCCGTCCCTCAGAAACCATCTAACATCCCAGCCTGACCAGCTTACTGTTCCAATTTCGTGTTGTGCAAGTACAATTCGACAGAACGGGTTAAATGAGCCTGTTTGTTCAGTGGCTGTAATTAATGTCACTCTCCATGGATCCTAAATATCTCACTGGGGGGCTCCCCACTGTTGTTAATAAGGGAGTCGCTACATTGTGTTACCTCATATTGTCAGCAGGGGCATTAAGCTCCCTGAGGAACAAGGACTCGCAGTTATAAGACAGGGATGAGGATATCAGAATCTGCGAAGAATATATTTGAATGTTCCAACAATGGATCAGATTCTGAGAACAATGGATTGGAATGTTACAGAAATGGTTCAGAGTAGGAATTTTTTGGAGGCGCTTTATGAACTTTCTACACTTTATGATTGGATGTCAGTGGAAAGCCGGATCTATCGGGCACTCCATGTTATTCAGGCGGGTTACTATCCCATCCTCGCTATTATTGGCATCCCTGGTAAGTCTCACTGTATATGGCTATTCATTCTATATTCCATGTTGAAGTGAATTATTTCTTTTTCATCAAAATTACAAGTATTTTGGAGATTGCAAATTTGTTATGCAAGTTGTTGAATCCAGGGGGCCAGGATTGTGATTAACATTCCATTTCAGCAATTTCAGTAACATATTTATTGTCATTTAATCTCTATTGTCTTCGAACATATCAGAGACATTTCTGTCTATTATTGCATATACAATAGTTTTAAAACGGCACTGGGCGCAGAACCATAGTGGAACATTTCTGCGCCTTCAGGCAAACTGATCCTGGTTATTTACAAGCATTCTGATTGTTTATTGGGAATGGTTTCCTTTCCTGTGTACCATGGGTCTGTGTCAAACCCATGCCGTCCTGCTTTATGCAGCCACTGGCCGTTGTGTGTGGTTCTGAGACTTTCACATTTGATCGGTTTGTGGCCATGTCTTTCCAGAAACTGAAAAGTAAATATTGCACTGTTAAAATGGCTGGGTGAAGACTGACTGTGCTGAGCTTTTTAAAGAATATTTTCTGGTATTTCATGTTACCAGATCCTTGTTTGCTGATGAACAACCCATGATTTTGTTTTGTAATATTAGAATTTCAAACATAGAATAATAGGGTCACATTGGTCTGCAGCACAGAAAAGTCGGCGCATCCAGGCTGCGCCAGTCAAATAAGTACCTAACTATTCTAATCCCATTTTGCAGCATTAGGTCCATAGCCTTGTATCCCAGGGCATCACAATTGCACATCCAAATACTTCTTAAATGATATGAGGTATTCTGCCCCGAAGACCGTTTCAGGCAGTGAGTTCCAGATGCCCACCACCCTCTGGGTGAAATAATTCTTCCTCACATTCCCTCTAAACCTGCTGCCCCTTACCTTAAATCTATGCCCTCTGGTTATTGGACACTCCACCAAGGGTTAAAGTTCCATCCCGTCTACCCTATCTATGCCCCTCATATTTTGATACACATGTATAATGTCCCCTCTCAATCTCCTCTGCTCCAGCGAAACTAACCCCAGTTTTTTCAATCTCTCCTCATAACTAAAAATATCCAGGCCAGGCGACATCCTGGTAAATCTCCTCTGCATCGGATCCAAACACACCCTTCCTATAATGTGGATTCTAGACTGCATGCAATACACTAGAAGTTGCCTAACCAGCCTTTTATACAGTTCAGCAAATCCGTCCTGCTCTTATATTCAATGTCTCATCTAATAAAGGTAGGTATCCCATATGCTTTCTTAATCACCTTATCTACCTGACCCATTATAATTACGGTACGTCTGCAAATGAACACAATGATCCCTCTGATCCATTCATCATATTCCCGTGTCGTACTTGTGCGGCCCAAATGCATCACCTCATGCTTATCTGGATTAAATTACATTTGGAAATGTTCAGCATTTCGCTATGCCCCTGAAATCTAAGGCTTCTTAGTGCTTACCACCCCAACAATTTTCATAGCATCCGCGAACATACTGATCAAACCCCTACATTCTAATTTAAAACGTTTATATATACAAGAAGCACGGGACCCAAAACCGACCCATGTGGAACCCGATTGACATAGGGATCCAGTCACAAACACCCCACCCCCCGCACCCCCCACCCTCCTAGACAATCACCATGTGCTTCCTGCCAATCAGCCAATTCTGGGCCCAATTCGCCAAACTGCCTTGGATCCCATGGGCTCTGACCTTCGCTATCAGTCTCCTGAACATATCAAAAGCCTGGCTGAAATCCAACTAGAATATATCAAATGCAATGCCATAAATTACATAGCTGGTCACCCCTTCGTAAAATTCCCTTACATCCCCTTAACCAAACCAAGCTGATGGTCCTTGATTTTCCCTGCCGCTCCTAGTGTACAAAAACTATCGCCCTCAGAATGACTTCCGATGATTTACCACTGATGTTAGACTGACTGGCCTCTACTTCCCTAGTAAATCCCTTCCCCACTTCTTGAATAACGATGCCACATTGGCTCGTCTGGTAACTCTCCTGCGGTGAGAGACATGTTGAAAATTATTTCCAGCGCCCCTGTTGTCTCCTGACTTGCCTCACTCAACAGCCTGGGATCAATTTCAACTGGTCCAGGTTAAGCCTGTCAGACCGCTTAGAACTTCTTCCATTTGTGTGCTAATTTACTTAATTATCTCAGAGCCCTTCTACATGATTTCTATCATCCCTCTCATTTTTCAACACCAATACAAGTCATTCCTTTAGAACCTGACCTATGTCTTCCAACTCCACAAGCAATTTTCCACCGTGGTCCTTTATAGCCTCAAGTTTTTCCGTTCTTATCCTCTTACTCTTAATGAAATTGTAAAAGAACTTTGTATTTTTCTTTATTTTTCCAGCCAATGATTTTTCATACCGCCTTTTTCCTCTACTAATGTTCTTATTAAGTTGCCCCTTGTACACTATATTCTCTGATAGGGCTTCGCCTGTTTTGAGCTCTTGATAACTGCCATCAGCCTGTCTTTTTCTCATTATCCAATCCTCTATATCCCTCGAGATCCAGGTGTCTCTGGATTTATGGGTCCTGCCCTTTACTGTTATTGCTATAAGCTGGTCCTGCACTCTCCATAGTTGCATCTTGAAAATTCACACTGCTCTGAAGCAGAACTACCTGAAATAAGCTGCTCCCAGCCCACTCTGGTAAAATCATATATGATCTTATAAAATTGTCCTTCCTTAAATTTAGAACTCTGATTTCTGGCACTCCATTGTCCTTTACCATAACAATGTTAATCTACGGAGTTATGATCAGTAAGTACAAAACGCTCGCCCACTGATACCTCTACCACGTGCCCGGCTTAATTCCCTAAAATTAAGTCCAGGACCGCCTCTTCTTTGTAGGACCTTCGACATGCTGGCTTAAAAAGCTCTCCTGGTTGCAGTATAAGAATCGATCTCCCTCTAAACCTACCACACTATGACTGTTTTTGTTTTGGATTTCCAGCATCCACAGTTTTTTTTTTCTTTTTCATCCAAGCAATGCTGGGGAAATATAAATCTCCCACTATTACTATTGTTTTATTTTTACACTGCTCTGAAATTTGCCTAGATATCTTTTCTTCCATTTCTCTATGAATGTTTGGTAGCATGTCGTACTCTCCCAGTAATGTGATTGCTCCTTCTTCTGTTTTTTTTTTCGGTTCTATCCATATGGCTTCTTTTGAAGAGCTTCTAGGATGACATTCCGCCTTACTGCGGTCAGTGATTCCTTGATCAATATTGCAAAACCCTTTCCTCTTTTACCTCCTTCCTTGTCTTGCCTGAAGACTCGAAACCCTGGGATTTGGAGTTGCCTATCGTGCCCTTCCCTCAGCCATGTCTCTGCGGCAGCAAGGACGTCATACTTCCATGGTTTAACTTATCCCCTAAAATGGGCCAGATTTTTCATTCTCCTTGCATTAAATTAAATACCACCCAACTTTGCCAAACTCGCTTCTGCATTAATTGGCCTATAAGTTCTCTGCCTTCAAGACTCACCTGCTCTCTCTTCTAATTTTCTCTGTGAAACACCCCATGCTGCGCCACCTCTCAGTATCCCATCTCCCTGTCAAGTTAGTTTAAACCCTCACCAACAACACCAGCAAACCTCCCCGCAAGGATGTTGGTCCCATTGCAGTTAAAATGCTGCCTGTCTACCTTGGACAGGTCCCATTTCCTCCCAAAATCGCCCCAATTAACTTGAAATAGAATGCCCTGTCTCCTGCACCATCTATCCAGCCACGCTTTCATCTGGACTAACCCCATATTTCTATACTCACCAGGGCGTGGCACTGGAAGATGTCCAGTGATCACTACCTTTGAGGTCCTCTTTTTTAGTCTTCTTCCTGGATCCCTAAATTCTGTCCGTAGGACCTCATCCATCTTTGCAGCGGTGTCGTTGGTACAAATATGTACCACAATCTCCATCTGTTTGCCCTCCCCCTTTAGAATTCCCTTCAACCATACAGTGACATCCTTGATCCTGGCACCAGGGAGGCAACATACCATCCTGGAGTCACGAAAATGGCCTAAGAGACAGCTGTCTGTTCGCATCAGTATGGACTCTGCAGCAACTCTTGCAATTCGCCTCTTTTTCCTTCCCTGTTGTGCAGCTGAGCCACTCAGTGCCATGAGCATGGCTGCACTCCCCTGTCGAACCATCGCTCACACCGCTTTCCAACACAGAAATATGGTTCTCGAGCGCGATGCACCCTCGAGATTTCCTGACTACCTGCCTGACACATCTCTGCTGACTGATGGTTACAAATTGAGCTCTGTCTGCTCTAGGGTCACCATGCCTAAAAACGTTCCAGCCACCAAACTCTTAGCTTTGCCGATGCACTTCAGTGCATCAAGCCTCTGCTCCAGCTCTGAAACTTGGAGGTGAATTAGCATCAGTTGACCGCACTTCCTGCACACGTGTTCGGTCAGACAGTAAGGAACCTCTAGGACTTCCCACATGTTGAAGGCCGTACATAACATGGGAAGGAGCTGCCCTGCCGTGCCTCTAGTTTGAAAAAAAAACACCCGTTCTTTACTTTAAATTAAATACAGTAAAATAAACCTGATCTTATTTATGTATTTTAAATAAAAAATAGAACTCTTACCTTTCCTTAGCTTAACCTGGGGAAAACGCTTCACTGTGACTCACCAATCAGCTCTCACCTTTGTGCTGACATGACCTTTTCGAGCATTCTCACACTCGCGCTGGTTCTGATCGCTCCATCGCTCTCTCACACTTTTTTGATGACAATATTCTTATGCTCAAAAATAGCTGCAGGATACTCTTTCTAGACTGTTTCACCACGATGTGGACTGCAGGATTCTCTTTCCAAACTGCTTCACCGTGATGCTGACTGCAGGGCACTCTTTCCAGACTACTTCACCTTGATGCTGTCTGCAGGTCACTCTTCCCAAAACCATCTCCCAATTGGATAGCTGTCGAGTTCCTCCAACACATTCTTGTTTTATTCACTCAGGGAACGTGAGCGTCGCTGGCTAGGCTGGCATTTATTGCCCAGCCCGAATTGTACTTGTTCAGAGAGCAGTAAAGAGTCAACAACATTGATATAGTTCTAGAGGGACATGTTCCCAAGCAGATTTCCTTCCCTAAAGGGCATTATTGAACCAGGTGGGATTCTGCAACGATTGGCAATGGTTTCATCGTCATCATTGTGCTTTATATTCCATTTTTATTGAATTCAAATTCTAACTTCTGCCAGGGTGGGCTTCGAATACCTATTCCCAGAGCCTGATGCTGGGTTTCGCGTCCAGTGACAATTCCTCTACACAATCGCCCTCCTGAATTTGTACCCTCTGTGTCGCATTTGTCCCAATTGTGTTGCTCAATGTTCTCACCGTCACATATATTTTAGTGAACAGCCGAGCCCGCAGGAGACTCCAGGCTCACAGCAGTGGGGAGAGTCCCAGAGACCCATAGGCGGAGAGTCGGATGAAATCCATGATTTTACTAGTTATTATCACAAACAATTTCAACCTTTTGTGTGCAGTGTTAATATTGTTTTATTTGTGGAGCCGGATACCATGCTCCGGGAAATTGCACGTTGATCTAGATTATATTGTGGTGGAATTGGGCTTCAAACTGCAGATCCTAACTTGCTGCACAAACACTGGGATTTACGCCGTGACTGAGGATAATTTCAGGGAGCAGTTGAAGAATGCACAGAAATATAAATCAGAATGAGCAGTATTGTTCAGTGCCATTTCCTGCCATTTCCCCATAACCCGACTCATTGTTTCTATTCAAATTCTCATCTAACGTGCATTTGAATGTCTCGGTTATACATGCCTCTACCACTATTCCAGGCAGTGAACTCCAACCCAGAACCAGCTGCTATATGAAAAAGGCTTTCTATCCCCTCAGTCCAAATTTAACAGGCCAGATTCGAAAGGTAAGAGGCATAAAGCAGCAGAGACTAAGCAATTGATGACTTCTCCTTGGGCTTTTTTGTGCAGAGATGGTGGTTACTATCACTTCACAAAGGGCCGACGGTCGAGAGGTTTTTTTTTCAAGAGTTAGATCTGACTTAATTTAAGCATATTCCATGAAGACTGAAGATCTGTAAGATCTATGTATTGCTTCCTATCAATGAAAAAAATTCCATTTAAGGATACATAAACTAAAGTTCTATTTGAGAAGACCCCTGAAGATGCCCCTCGGAGATGTGTGCTGTTTTGTCAGAATCTCTGGTTTCGATTAATCTGCCTGTTTTATGAGATTATTTATCTGCAACTGGGACAGGACCCTTCGAGACTTCACTGTGAAAAATTAACCAGCTGATGTACATACTTATGCTTGTGCAGTGAACAGTTAAAACCCTAAACCCAAGATTCATCACGTGGAATGGAAGTAAGGTTAACCTCAGTCTGGATTGCATGAGGAAAAATTGTCTGGTACGTTTTCTGTTTTGAAACAGAAATAAATCTACAATGGTCCTCACAGAGCCTTGTGACAATATATAGCCAATCGTGGATTAACTTGGAAATATTGAGGAGCAAAGAGAACAAGGAATGAATCGCCTAAATATCTGTTAATTGAAAGTCTTACGGTTGATGATGCCTGGAACTGAAAAGAAAAGAAAAGCAAGCGACATAGCAGTGGCATTCTGGGGGATACCTAAAGGAGTACAGGGCATCAAATGTTTTTTTATGTTCTAAGAAAATTATCTGGAGAAAGGAGAAAATTTGAGCATGTAGCATCTCTGGTTATAAACTTTAGATTTCAGGGAAATGTGCTGGTGTTGCTGAACCAACTGTCACTGTTTGCCAACAAATATGGTAATTGGCACTTGGTCATTCTTAGTCCGTATAGTTCACAAAAAACACTCTTTCATCTACAACCCTACCTGATACTTCATTAACGATGGCAATCGAGTTTGTCAGAGGCATTTTTTTCATCAATGTGTCTCCTCTAGCAATTATTTATAAACCTATTTTTTCTAATCAACATACTCATTTTGCCACACATTATTGAATCTATGGTATAACACAACGTTTCACTAACAATTCTATGATTTATTGGCAGATACAAGGTTTATCCATCTGCCCTACAATAAGCAGGGAGCAATATTGACAACAGTTTGGGAATATTCCGATATCCAAGGAGGATTGAAGGGTTGTGGTCAGTGTGACCACGATTTCCACCATTCCTTCCCTCGAAAACCCTCAGACATCCCCACAAAAGCTATAAAAAGCAGTTTTATTAGGGTAAAATAGACAGGGGTGAAGTTAATCTTCATTTGTTGGCATCATAATATCAGTCGCCGTAGACCTTAATTGTGCCAATAGAGCTAACAGCTCTTCAATTAAAATGCTAATCCTTCCAATAAGCCATCTCATTCTATAACACAGATAATCAGTGCGGCACTGTCAGGGGGCAGCAGCTCCAAAGCGAGGGAGAATATTTACTAAACACGGGGACAGTACATTGGACTATTATAATGACCTTCCGAATCAACAGCAGCAGCTTGGAATGTTTCCACAATGGATCAGGATCTGGGCACAATAGATTCGAATATAACAACAATGGATCTGAATCTGAGAACAATAGTCCAGAATGTGACAACAATGGATCATTAATTGACAACAATAGTTTGGGATTTTGCAAAAATGGATCAGAATATGAGAACAATAGATTGGAATATTACATAAATGGATCAGGATCAGAGAACAATAGATTGCAATGTTACAGCAATGGATCAGAATCTGAGAACAGTAGGGTGGAATGTTTGAACAACGGATCAAGAACTGAGAACAGTCATTAGTATCATACAAGGGGCTGGCGGCTACCCTGCTATGTTCACTATCTGTTGACGATTTATTGTGGAATCACATGGAAGTATTGGGTCCCAATGTTTCTTCAGGTTATTCAATGTTCTTAATATCAAATGCTCGCTATTGTTGGTGTGCATTGTAAATCTTTCTCTCTCCAGTTTTTAAGCATGTAAAGTATGTCCAATTGTAATGCTGTGCTTGAAATTCACATTTGTATCTTCGGTTGATATCCCTGGATGTCTTTCTATCTAGCTATTATATCTGGAAGCCACACTTCACTCATTAGCTGCTCCTTTTTCTCATTTTTCAGTTGAGCCTTGTGTAGATCGAAGCCACAGCCACCTGACTGCATCCGAAAATTTGTCCTCTGTCCAGACATCCTCCAACAGCCACAGACCCCACACCCTCCCCATATTGCGACACATCCCAATGCTTCATGTTCATCTAGAGCGTTTGCGGATGGACTGAGCTCAGTTTATACACAATATATAGCTTTCCAATTTACGGCCACGGCCACAATCCTAATACCACAGAACTCCAATCCTACCTCCACCCCTCTACTGCATAAACAAACAATCTGAGCATTTCATTTTTCAAATTGAGACCCATCTGCTCATCTAATACAATGCCATCTGATCTCGAATCGTATCCTGTCACTCACCACCCACCAAACCCACATCGGCACACCCTTTCCACCCACCCCCACCACGCCACACCACCGCCTTGCTCAAAATTCACGTCCTGGATGCAAACCTTTATAAAACTCAACAGATACCACGTTCTGCTGCATTTAATCTAAGTGGAATCAAATCCCGCTTAAACCGTTCCTGTGCACAGAGAGTTACATCGGCTGGCAGGCCAAATGAGACTATTTTCATTAGTATATAGTTGCCCCTCCCCACTTTAGAGAGATTTTCGCCTTCGAATGTTTAACAAATATACGTTAGAAATGCAATATCAGAACTGGCAGCACCGTATTATTGTCCAGTTTATTTCACATTATACCGCTGCATCTTCTGCGAATCAGATTATATCGGAGCCATCGTTTATCAACCATTCAGCAAACGGAAAAAGAACTGCATCTTTCTTCAATTTCTCTCAAGTAGTCAAAATTTTGAAAACATTAATTTTAATTTCTCAGCACCCAATTCTGACATTGGTGCAGGAGCAGAATGATCTGTATGTGCATGCATGTGAATCAGTGAATGTGGGAGGATGGGTTGAGACAGTGGTTCATTAATCTTCCCGCATCCTGGGCATTATGAGGAGGGACATAGAGTACGAAAGCAAGATGGAGATGTTAAACCTCCATAAAACGCACTTTCGTCCTCAGCTGGAGCATTGTGCACAGCTCTGGAAATATCATTTTAACAAGAATGTTAAGGCACCAAAGATGGCACAGAAAAGATAGACGACAATTTGCCCTGAGATGATTAATCCAAGTTGTGTAGATGAATTGGAAAAGCTTTGGCTGTTCTCGTTGGAAAACACAAGATGGAGGGGCGACATGAAGAGGTATTTAAAATTCTAAATGATCATGAACAAGTAGGCTTGGAGAAACCCTTTCATTGTTGGAAGTTTCGAAAAACAGAAGGCAAGGATGTAAGGTAACTGGGAAAAGATGCGATGTCCCACTGAGGAAAACATTTATTACAACCCTTAATCAGGATTGCGGTGGCTGAGAGTGTGGTGCAACCAGGCCCAACCAAGGAAAAATGGCATTGGTTTATTACCTGAAAAAGAGATAAGTGTAGAACAAGGGGGAGATGGCTGTGGAAGTGCCACCAGCGACTTGCTCCGTCAGTGGACCAGCATGCATAAGATGTACTGAATATCTTCCGTCCATGCTGCACACATTCTGTGATTGCACTCTTTATGATAATAAGTAAGCATCTCCAATCTATCCATGTCATTGTAATGACTCCCCTGTGGTGCCATTCGTGCCTCTGCCTCTCTACCCTCTAGACATTATTCACATTATTTCAAAAGTGAACTGTACATTATTGGCCACAATACAATATGTTTGGCCAAACTAGTGTTTTCAATAGTTGTAGAATAGCTTTCTGGTGTTTGCATCCATTCATCAAGCTGAAGGTCCTTGCTGATATATTAACTACTTTTGTTAACCTCGCCTGATGTGTTCAAATAGTGGGACCAGTCACCCAATATCGCTGTGCTGCTGCACCTCCAATAAAATTGAACTCTACAATATCAGTAATCTACTTTGAAAATTTATTTGTAATTTCAGGTAAAATCAATTAAATGTATTAATAGTTACAGTGGCACAATCAAAAATGACAATAAGTTATCAACTGAACTTTTCTGCTAACCTATTGTATTCTTTTCCTGTTGATTTCCCTGTCTCGCAGTTATATCGCTGACAATTCTGATCATTTCCCGTGGAAAGTGTGGTCTCTCCAAATGTGTAACCTACTACCTGTTGGCAATGGCTTCGGCGGATCTAATGGTGATTGTACTCGATATGGTATTGAGGCATATTCCAATTGTTCATCGGGAGCAGTTTCGTTTCATATGGTTCCTTCGAATCTGTAATATCCATGCTGTGCTGCTTTATGCAGCCACTGATTGCTCAGTCTGGTTCACCGTCACTTTCACTTTTGACCGATTTGTAGCCATATCTTGCCGAACTTTGAAATGCAGATATTGTACCGAAAAGACAGCAGCTGTGGTTCTTGGAACAGTGACTGTGCTGAGCTTTTTAAATAACCTTTTCTGGTATTTCATGTTCACAGGAAGGTATCAGCTGAGGAACCAGCCCTGGTTTTGTTCTGTAAAGCTACATGTTTACTACTCGACGGTTTGGGTAACACTCGAGTTTGTCCATTATATTCTTACTCCCTGTGTCCCATTTGTCGTGATCCTGCTGCTGAATGTTTTCATCGTCAGAGAAATTTTAGTGAGCAGCAGAGCCCGCAGGAGACTCTGGGCTCAGAGCAGTGGAGAGGGGCACAGGGATCCGGAGATGGAGAATAGAAGGAAATCCATGATTTTACTCTTTGCCATCTCGGCAAATTTCCTGCTGTTGTGGTCAACGATTATGGTATATTCTGTATGGATCCGCATGGAAAATTTGGGTTATGGGTCCATGTTACTGCATCATTATGTTCAGGAACTGGGCTTCATGTTGCAGCTCCTGAACTGCTCCACAAATTGTTGTATTTATGCCCTGACCTTGACAAAATTCAGGGAGCAATTGAAGCATATATTGCTATGTCCCTTTGCACCAATCGTGGAACACATTCAAAAAAGAGAAATGAATCAGGGAAGGTCAAGCATTTTCTCATTTTAATTCACATTCCCAGTGGGTGGGGTTGCTGTACCGTTCGACAGAGTGACTTGAGGAGTTGGATAACACCGCCACCGCCATGGGTTGTGGGGTCGGTACCTTTTGGCCATGGTGACATTATTGAAATGAGGCACCTAGTCCGCAGAGTTCCCTTGGAGCAGGTGGGTGCTGGGGAGGAGGGTGGTTGGGGGTTTAGTGCTGTTTCACATGATGAGGGCATAACGGAAGTTGTGGCACCTGTCACTGCATCATGCCTTGGGGGTGAGATCTGTTCCCCATGGCAACGGCATAATACGGCAGGTTAGTCATGTGACGGCACAATGGACATTGGCGGGACTGTTCTACATAACGACTTCATATTGGAAATTGCGGGAACTTTGCCGGCATTGTAATAAGGCCCTGCTCGCATTGTTGACAGCTTAATTGGAGGGATGGTTCCTCTGGCACAACGGAAATGGGGACAGGACCTAGTTCCATGCTGACGTCATAACAGTGGGCCGTGAAATTGTACCACGAACGGGGGAGTGATCTTGGCCCATTGTTGAAGGCTCAATCGAAAGGACCTTGACCTGCTTCCTTTGTCGGGCACAATGACGGGTTTGGATCGAAGGTTCCCGCTGACTCCGCTCACCCATTGGCACAGGGAGCAAATGTGAGAATGCAAAGTTGCACCGCTAAGGCCCTCCACATGTACTCTCCTGAACATCCAGGGGGACAGCAACAATATGAATATAATTGGCTTTTGAAACTTGGTGCTAAATATTTCTCCTGCACCGCCTTCCATTGGGCTTTTTGATTGTACCCTTTAGTACTTTAATAATGCTGAGGAAAATCAATAAAGAGTAATGGAATTAAAGCAAATCTAAATGTTCGCCGGTAAAAGCACAACATTGTCTTTGAAATCCCTTCATCATTTACCCCGACAGACACTCACCAACATCAGAAAGCAAGGAGTTAGAAACCACTGATCAGAAGTGATGAACATTAGCAGAGGGATTAATTGTGAGCCCCTCGACACACACACATGCGCACAGACACAAACACACAGGCACACACACACACTCACACACACACACACACGCATGCACAGACACAAAGACGCAGAAACACACATACACAGACACAAACAAGTATTGACAGACACACACACATACCACAGGCACACAGACATAGATGCACACACTCGCACACACACATACACACAGGCACAAACTCACACTCACAGGCACACACTCACAAATACTACACAGATAGACATACACACACAACCACACACAGACACACAAGCACGCAGATATACACACACAGACAAAGACGCACAGACCGACACGCAGACACACACACACACACACACATACGCACAGATGTACACACAGACACGCACACGCAGAGACAGATATACTCAGACACATTGGATGGAACTAGAATGCAATCTGAAATAACGTCATCCGGGTTTCAGGATTCACACAGTGACTGGGAAATGAAGAGGACCCACTGACAGAGCTCACTTACATCCGCAGATCACACTTCATCTGAATTCCTTTTAGTTCAAAGTGTCTCTATTTCTCTCTCAGTCCACTACTTCCTGTGACCTGAATATTCCCGCGTACTTCAAAACCATGAATTCGGGACCCAATCAGAGACCCGAGTAATGATGTTAGGATTGTGAGATGAGGGAACTATCTTTTCTGGACGCCGTCTAATAATTGTCCTCTGCCAAGCTCACTGTGAGATGCAGAATAGTAGGAACTCCCCATGTAGCCTCATTATGATAAGTGATGTTTGTTTTGGGGCTTGTGCAGCCCAACCAGGAAAGTTGCACAGCCCTGGTAGTTCGTGGCTACGAAGTTGACACAACATGCCGGCTCCCTTATTGTTCTTCACATCAATCACCAAATTTACATTTTTACATTGTTGAGGAGGTAACCAGCCGCTCTATTTGTCTGCACACTCTGAAAAGAGTAGACCAATCCTTTGGGCAGTAATGCAACCAGGAACATTCAGCCCTCAAACTCATTCCGTGCTTGTGATTCTCTCAAACCATCTTTATTCGCATTCCTTCAATTTTAAACTCACTCCCTGTTGTCACTCGCTATCACACCATCTTTCTTTCCGTCTCTTTTTTGCACTCTGACTCCCTGTTTGTCACTCTCCCTCAAACCATCTCTCTTTCTCGCACAATGCTTCACTCTCACTCCGACCCACGGTGTCTCATACTATCTCTGTTCCTCTCACATTCTTTCAACCTCACTCCATGTTTGTCAATCTCTCACACACCTTTTCTCTTTCACTCATATTCCTTCACTCTCACTCTCCCTCCCTGTTGTCACTCTCTCTCTGAAATCATTTTTACTCCTATTCCGTCCCCTCACTGCAAATCCCTGTTTGTTTCTCTCTGTCATTGACCATCACACTAATTATATCTGTCCCTCTCCCTCTCCATTTTCACATACTTGTCACTCTCTTTCCCATTAACTACCGGTCTCTCCTACATTTTGTCTGTCACTCTCTCACTTTCTACATGCCTGTGTCTGTCCCAGATAATGGTTCCCTGACACTTACTGCGATATTGACCCTCTCTGTCTCCATCAGCAAGTTCCCTCCGATACTCTCTCCGAATCTATATGAGCTTCACGATTTGTTTTAATTTCAGGATGTTTACTAGTTTTGAGATAAGGATTAATTTCAGGGCCTGCATTATTGTCAGGGTCTTTATTAGTTTCAGGATCTGTATTATTTTGAGGATCTGTATTTATTTTGAGGTTTGCATTAGGTTCAGATCAGAATTAGATTCATTTTCTGTATTCATTTCAGGGTCTTTATTCATTTCACGATCTGTATTCGTTTAAGGATCTGTATTAGTTTCAGGGTCTTTATTCATTTCAGAGCCTGTATTGGTTTCATTGTCTGTATTAGGTTGAGGACGTGATTTATTGTCATGAACTTTAATAGCTCAAGGGCCTTTATAATGTCAAGATCTGTATTAGTTGCCGTCTCTGTATTAGTTCCAGGGTCTGTATTAATTTCAGGATCAGTATTAGGTTCGGGGTCTTATTTCGTTTCAGGGAGCACTTTCCTTTCACGAACTGCATTACTTTATGTATTCCTGTATTAGTTTCAGGGACTTTATTAATTCCAGGTCTGTTTTAGATTCTGAGTTCTTATAGTTTTCAAGGTCAATATTAATTTCAGGGTTTGTATTATTTTCAGGATCTGTATTTGTGTCAGACTTTGTGTTAGTTTCAGGGTCTGTACTGATTTCAGGTCTGATTTAGATTCAGGATGTGTATTAAATCCAGAGTTAGTATTAGTTTCAGGGTCTATATTAATTTCAGAGACTGTATTAGTTTCAGGATTTGAATTGGTTTCAAGCTATGTATTAGTTTCAGATTCAGTATTAGTTTCAGGTTCGTTATTATTTTCAGGATCTGCATTTATTTCAGGGTCTGCTTTTAGTTTCAGGATCTGTGTTAGTTTCAGGGTATCTATTAGTTACAGATTCTGTATTAGTATAATGGTCGGAATTAGTTTCAGGATCTGTGTTTATTTCAGGGTCTGCTTTTAGTTTCAGTATCTGTATTGGTTTCTGGGTATGTATTAGTTTCAGATTCAGCATTAGTTCCAGGGTCGGTATTAGTTTCAGGATCTGCATTTATTTCAGCGTCTGTTTTTAGTTTCAGCATCTGTATTGATTTCAGGATATGTATTGATTTCAGGTTATGTATTAGTTTCAGATTCATATTAGTTTCAGGGTCGGTATTAGTTTCAGGATCTGCATTTATTGTAGGGTCCGCTTTTAGTTTCAGTCTCTGTATTAGTTTCAGGGTAAGTTTTAGTTTCAGGATTTTTCTTACTTTTCAGGGTCGGCATTAATTTCAAGATGTGCATTAGTTTCAGATCCTGCAAATACTTATACGTGTGTATGAGTATCAGGGCCTCTATTATTAAGAGGATGTGTATTAGCTTCGTATTCTGAACTATTATAAGGTCTGTATTTTCTTCATGAACTGATCCGTTTCAGAATTTGCATTAATTTCCGGTATTATATAAGTTTCTGGTTCTACTTCATTTTCAGTTGGCTGTATTAGCTTCAGGGACTGTATTAGTTTCAGTTAAAGAGACCATATTAGTATACATGTATTTGTATCAGGACCTTAATTACTTTATGAACTAGTATTCATTTCGCACTCCATATTACTTTCAGGGTCTATATTAGTTCCAGGCTCCGTATTAGTTTCAGGGGTCTAGACTATTGTCAGGATCTGCATTAGTTTCAGCATCTGATGAACAGCCATCAATGGGAGAGATGCAACAAGCAATCAAATGGAAGAGAAACAGCGGAGCTGTTGGCTGCCGATGTCTACCAGCTGAGTCCTTCAAAGCTGTGTCCAATTACACACATCAAGGGCCCATGGGGTCATCCTACCTAATTGACAGGAACAGGAACTTAGCTTTGATTCCAGGGATGTGACTAATGTAACGATGTTCAGGAAGGGTGATACATTCCGCTGTGGAGGCTATCGTGGTCTCCCCTCCTGCGGTCGCTGCAGGGCCTGTTTTCGTTTTAGGGTCCAGGTTATATCCGGGTGGATTTTTGTTTCACGGCCTGGAACGTTTCCATGACGTCTACTTTCTTTGGTTTCACACAGTACAAGACTGGGCCATTTGGCACACATTGCCAAAACGAGTTCTTGGAAAGATCTATTCCATTGGCCGCTCACTCCTACCCTTTCCAATTAGCTCTGAAATTCCATCCCCGAATTCCTTCCCCTACAAATCCAACCCCTCCAGGGGAAATATTTATCCAATTCCATTTTGCATCTTAGTGTTGTATCTGCTTCCAGCAGCGTCCCAGACATTGAATTCCAGGTTTCAGGGGATGTGTTAGTTTCAGGATCTTTACTAGATAAAGAGTCTCTATTAGTTTCATGATCTGTATTTGTATCTGGCTCTGTGAGGAATCATCTCCCCTTTCCCTCTGCCAATCTCTGTCAATCACCTTTAATCTGTTTCTCATGGCTATTATCCAAGGTTCACGAGGAAATGGCCCTTCCTGATTAACTCTTATCAAAATCGAGCATGTTTTAAAATGCACCTCAGGAACACGCAATATGCTTGGTTGCAACTGAGAAAAATAATCCCTGATTCGCTAATCTCTCCAATGACTACAACCAATCATCGCTGTGACCCTTACAGTGAATATTCTGCACATCCTCCCCAAGGCCCTGACACCCTTCCAAAACGGCCGGGCCCAGAGTTAGAGGCAATACTCCTGCTGGGGCCTAACCTTTGACATGTCAATGTTTTGCATGATTTCCTGGTGTTTGTGCAATCTTCATCTCTTTATCAAGAGAAATATCTATATTGTTAAAAATCTAATTGTGTTGCTCTGCCACCTTCAAACATTGGAACATTTTCTCACGCGATCCTCAGCAAACCCCTTCCAAATTGCTCCAATTGTCGCTTTCACAATTCTTTATTTCATGTTTTGCCTTCTCTCCACCTCATCTTTTCACTGATCTCTCTGTGCGCTCGAAAAACCTACTGCTTCCCCCTCACTAGTTAGTAGTATTCACGTCGCTCTGTCATCGATAGGCGTCAATACCATGTCCTTAATATATGAGGCTATGGCATTTATATCAAAAAGTGCAAATGCTTCTAATAAGGCCACTTGTGGAGTTCCACTGCATTGTCCCCTCCAATCTGAAGCACAACCGTTCATCAATTCATCCTGGTTTATTTTTTATCAGTAAATGTCACAACCGCTAACTGGCTCTAGTGACAGAGTTGACCCCTCTCTCATTGTTTATTTTTTTCAGCTGGGATATCATATTTACAACCCTCTAGCCCTCTTGTGTCACTTCCATATCCAAGGCAGATGGAAAAAATATCTCCAGTGCCTCTGTCATTTCCGTACTTCCTTCCCTCAGCAACCATCATACATCTTATCGATCACATGTAAGTATTCGACATTATTGTGGATCTAAAGTGTGAAATGATTTTACTAATCCTGTTCTTTCCCTCACTGTAATTAATGCCATTCTCCATGGATGGTAATTGTATCGCTGGAGAGTTTTTTCTTCTATTATTAATAAAGGATCCCTTTCAGTGAGCCCAGGATGATAGTGGGAGCATCAGCTGTACGAACAGGGATCGAAGGCTCCAGAGAGAGAGAGAGAGATAGATAGAGAGAGAGAGAGAGAGAGAGAGAGAGAGGGAGAAAGGAGAGTTCAAAATCTGAGAGCAATAGGCTCGAATGTTTCAACAATGTATCGGAATCTGTGAGCAATAGATTTGAATGTTACAACAGTGGATGAGAATCTGGGAACAATAGATTGCAATGTTACAACAATGGATCAGAGTCTGAAAACATTAGACTGGAATGATACAACAATGGGCAGGAGTTTCCTTGTGGTGCTTTCCATTCTTTCTGAAAATGATCATTTGCTGTCATTAGAAGATCGGATCTATTTGACACTTGTCATTTTTGAAAAGCTTTACTATCACAGCCTCGCGGCTGTTGGTGTCCCTGGTAAGCATCTTTGCCAGGCTATTATTTTTGAGAACCAAGATTAGCTGTTCTAATGTTAATGTTATTGTGATATTCGGATAACCAAATCCCTTGTCCTCAGATCAGTTCAGTGAAACTCCATTCTCTATCTATTGACTCCAGGACAATTCACTGGCCAGTATCTGAGGCTGCACCATTTTGTTTCCAACCTCTTTGATTCCTCTAACCTTGGGCGACCTTCCAACCACATATCCTCACGCCTTCCAAACCTGCCCACTGTGACTACTGTAATCTCACCAGGCTCCACATCGGCATCAGCACATAAGCTGGATAAGCTCTCATCTGTAAGGGTGTCATTGTGGATTGAAAAATCGAATGGTATTCATGAAAACTCCCAGTTACAAAGCACAGCCCTTCTGAAATCCTGCTGCCCGTCTCTGAATTCAGACCAAACGCTGTTCACCCATCAGCGCTTTTGTCACAAACGAGAATCGTGCCTCAGTCTGGGAGCTCCTGAATTTCAATTTTCTCATCCTTGCGTTTGACACACACTGGAGCCCCCACCATGCAGTGACCTCGATCCCTGAGACTATTTCCCCTTCTGCTCCAAAGCTTGTTTTTCCTCTTTTCCCTCGCCTTCTAGTGTCTCATCAATTTGACACTATAGAGTGAATTAGTTCACTTTCCCGTCCCTTACACATGCCTGGCAAAAATGTCCACCACTCCAGCCTCACTTATTCCAGACCCTGGAGGCTTGGATCTAGTGTGACCCACAGTGGCAGCCAATTCCGTGCGGGACATGCCTCTAGCCTGGGTGGACTGTCCGTGCGGGGAGAGGGTGAGGGAGGGTCTAAAGGTCACGCCAATCAGCCCTTCCACCAGCTTTAACCCGCCGCCTTTGAAATTTGTTCTGTGCAACTCCAACGTTCTCTTTTGTTCGTCACCGACAGCTGATCCATTGCTGAGCTGTGTGGGGAACACATTAGAACAAATGTGTTCTAATGTGCAGGTGCACACATAACCTGTGACAGGTGATGACTGCTAACTGGTATGAGAAATTTAATGGAGGTGTTTTGTGTGCTTGTTTGGGGGTTGCTACGAGCTGCTGTATATCCTCAGGGAGTGCAGAGGATTCAGATTCTATCCATGGACAAGGTATGGGGACTGAAGTTACAGTTCATTTGTGTCTGTAATATCAGGAAAAAATGGAGCAGAGTCAACTTCAATACAACAAGTTGATGGTCACAGAGCTGGAGGGGTTTCCATGGTTTTGATCCGGCGACAGAGAAGGAACGGCCAATATATTTCCAAGTAAGTATAGTGAGTGGCTTCGAGGGGAACATCCAGGGGGCGGTGTTCCCATGTATCTGCAGCAAATTACCTTCTACGTTGTAGTGGCCACGGGGTTGGAATTTGTTGAAGGAGCCTTGGCGAAGGCTTTGCATCTTAGAGATGTTAAGCACGGCTGCTACTGTCTGTCGGAAGTGGAGGGTGAGAATGTTTTAGGATGTTCTGCCAATCAAGCGGGACTGCTTTTCCTTGGACGGTGTCGAGTGTTTTGAGTGTTGTGGGAGCTGCACTCATCCAGTCAATTAGCGATTATTCCAACAAAATCCTGACTCTTGCCTTGTAGATGACAGACTGACCTTGGGAAGTCAGGAGGAAAGTTTTTCGCTGCAGGATTCCTTGCCTCTTGACCTCATTTACACATAGTGTATCTATGCCTGGTCCTGTTCAGTCTCTGGTAAATGGTGGCTCCAAGGATGTCCATTGTGGGGGATTCAGCATTGGTGAATATCAAGGAGAGAAATTAACATTCTCTCCTGTTTGTTCCACAGGGCGAGGGGACGGGATCAGAAACCGAGGGTGATGCAATGGGGACAGGAACCCGATGGAGAGTGGACGTGTAGAGAATCACGTGATGGAGTGGTGGTCTCAGGAACTAGTGGGACTGGGGACGGGGGCAGGTTCTAAAGGGAGTGGGGTCTGTGGGAGAAGTCACAGGCTGAGAGTTACGGGAAGGGTTTCCTAAGGGAGAGGGAATGGATACATTTCCCTCAGGGAGAGGGAACGGGGAAAGGTCCCCGAGGGAGAGGGGGCGGTGAGTGGTCCCCGAGGGAGCGTGGACATGGAGAGATCCCCAACTGATAGGGGACGGGGCGATATCTCCCAGGGAAAGGTCATGGCGAAAGTTCCCAGAGCCGGACGGGACTGGGGCTTTTCCCCGAGGAACATGCGAGTAAGAGAGGTCTCTGAGGGAGAGTGGGCAGAGAGAGGGCCCCGAGGGAGAGGGCCGGGGATATTACACTAATGCGGAGGGGGCAGAGAGAGGGCCCCGAGGGAGAGGGCCGGGGATATTACACTAATGCGGAGGGGGCTGGGAGAGGAATCCCGAGGGAGAGGGCCGGGGATATTACACTAATGCGGAGGTGGCAGAGAGAGGGCCCCGAGGGAGAGGGCCGGGGATATTACACTAATGCGGAGGGGGCTGGGAGAGGGCCCCGAGGGAGAGGGCCGGGGATATTACACTAATGCGGAGGGGGCTGTGAGAGGGCACCGAGGGAGAGGGCCAGGGATATTACACTAATGCGGAGGGGGCTGAGAGAGGGCCCGAGGGAGAGGGCCGGGGATATTACACTAATGCGGAGGGGGCTGGGAGAGGGCCCCGAGGGAGAGGGCCGGGGATATTACACTAATGCGGAGGGGGCAGAGAGAGAGCCCCGAGGGAGCGGGCCGGGGATATTACACTAATGCGGAGGGGGCAGAGAGAGGGCCCCGAGGGAGAGGGCCGGGGATATTACACTAATGCGGAGGGGACAGAGAGAGGGCCCCGAGGGAGAGGGCCGGGGATATTACACTAATGCGGAGGGGGCAGAGAGAGGGCCCCGAGGGTGCGGGCCGGGGATATTACACTAATGCGGAGGGGGCTGGGAGAGGGCACCGAGGGAGCGGGCCGGGGATATTACACTAATGCGGAGGGGGCAGAGAGAGGGCCCCGAGGGAGAGGGCCGGGGATATTACACTAATGCGGAGGGGGCAGAGAGAGGGCCACGAGGGAGAGACCCGGGGATATTACACTAATGCGGAGGGGGCAGAGAGAGGGCCCCGAGGGAGAGGGCCGGGGATATTACACTAATGCGGAGGGGGCAGAGAGAGGGCCCCGAGGGAGAGGGCCGGGGATATTACACTAATGCGGAGGGGGCTGGGAGAGGGCCCCGAGGGAGAGGGCCGGGGCTATTACACTAATGCGGAGGGGGCTGGGAGAGGGCCCCAAGGGAGAGGGCCGGGGAAATTACACTAATGCGGAGGGTGCTGGAGAGGCCCTGAGGGAGAGGGCCGGGGATATTACACTAATGCGGAGGGGGCAGAGAGAGGGCCCCGAGGGAGAGGGCGGGGATATTACACTAATGCGGAGGGGGCTGGGAGAGGGCCCCGAGGGAGAGGGCCGGGGATATTACACTAATGCGGAGGGGACAGAGAGAGGGCCCCGAGGGAGAGGGCCGGGGATATTACACTAATGCGGAGGGGGCTGGGAGAGGGCCCCGAGGGAGAGGGCCGGGGATATTACACTAATGCGGAGGGGGCAGAGAGAGGGCCCCGAGGGAGAGGGCCGGGGATATTACACTAATGCGGAGGGGCTGGGAGAGGGCCCCGAGGGAGAGGGCCGGGGATATTACACTAATGCGGAGGGGGCAGAGAGAGGGCCCCGAGGGAGAGGGCGGGGGATATTAAGGGCCCCGAGGGAGAGGGCCGGGGATATTACACTAATGCGGAGGGGGCTGGAGAGGGCCCCAGAGGGAGAGGGCCGGGGATATTACACTAATGCGGAGGGGCTGGGAGAGGGCCCCGAGGGAGAGGGCCGGGGAAATTACACTAATGCGGAGGGGGCTGGGAGAGGGCCCCGAAGGAGAGGGCCGGGAATATTACACTAATGCGGAGGGAACTGGGAGAGGGCCCCGAGGGAGAGGGCCGGGGATGTTACACTAATGCGGAGGGGCTGCGAGAGGGCCCCGAGGGAGAGGCCGGGGATATTACACTAATGCGGAGGGGCTGGGAGAGGGGCCCCGAGGGGAGAGGGCCGGGGATATTACACTAATGCGGAGGGGGCTGGGTGAGGGCCCGAGGGAGAGGGCCGGGGATATTACACTAATGCGGAGCGGGCTGGGACGAGGGAGAGGGCCGGGGATATTACACTAATGCGGAGGGGCCTGGGAGAGGGCCCCGAGGGAGAGGGCCGGGGATATTACACTAATGCAGGAGGGGGCAGAGAGAGGGCCCCGAGGGAGAGGGCCGGGGATATTACACTAATGCGGAGGGGGCTGGGACAGGGCCCCGAGGGAGAGGGCCGGGGATATTACACTAATGCGGAGGGGGCTGGGAGAGGGCCCCGAGGGAGAGGGCCGGGGATATTACACTAATGCGGAAAGGGGCTGGGAGAGGGCCGCGAGGGAGAGGGCCGGGGATATTACACTAATGCGGAGGGGGCGGGGAGAGGGCCCCGAGGGAGAGGGCCGGGGATATTACACTAATGCGGAGGGGGCAGAGAGAGGGCCCCGAGGGAGAGGGCCGGGGATATTACACTAATGCGGAGGGGGCAGAGAGAGGGCCCCGAGGGAGAGGGCCGGGGATATTACACTAATGCGGAGGGGGCTGGGAGAGGGCCCCGAGGGAGAGGGCCGGGGATATTACACTAATGCGGAGGGGGCTGGGAGAGGGCCCCAAGGGAGAGGGCCGGGGATATTACACTAATGCGGAGGGGGAAGCGAGAGGGCCCCGAGGGAGAGGGCCGGGGATATTACACTAATGCGGAGGGGGCAGAGAGAGGGCCCCGAGGGAGAGGGCCGGGGATATTACACTAATGCGGAGGGGGCAGAGAGAGGGCCCCGAGGGAGAAGGCCGGGGATATTACACTAATGCGGAGGGGGCTGGGAGAGGGCCCCGAGGGAGAGGGCCGGGGATATTACACTAATGCGGAGGGGACAGAGAGAGGACCCGAGGGAGAGGGCCGGGGATATTACACTAATGTGGAGGGGGCAGAGAGAGGGCCCCGAGGGTGCGGGCCGGGGATATTACACTAATGCGGAGGGGGCTGGGAGAGGGCACCGAGGGAGCGGGCCGGGGATATTACACTAATGCGGAGGGGCCAGAGAGAGGGCCCTGAGGGAGAGGGCCGGGGATATTACACTAATGCGGAGGGGGCAGAGAGAGGGCCCCGAGGGAGAGGGCCGGGGATATTACACTAATGCGGAGGGGGCAGAGAGAGGGCCCCGAGGGAGAGGGCCGGGGATATTACACTAATGCGGAGGGAGCAGAGAGAGGGCCCCGAGGGAGAGGGCCGGGGATATTACACTAATGCGGAGGGGGCTGGGAGAGGGCCCCAAGGGAGAGGGCCGGGGATATTACACTAATGCGGAGGGGGCTGGGAGAGGGCCCCAAGGGAGAGGGCCGGGGAAATTACACTAATGCGGAGGGTGCTGGGAGAGGGCCCGGAAGGAGAGGGCCGGGGATATTACACTAATGCGGAGGGGGCTGGGAGAGGGCCCCGAGGGAGAGGGCCGGGGATATTACACTAATGCGGAGGGGGCTGCGAGAGGGCCCCGAGGGAGAGGGCCGGGGATATTACACTAATGCGGAGGGGGCTGGGAGGGGGCCCCGAGGGAGAGGGCCGGGGATATTACACTAATGCGGAGGGGGCTGGGTGAGGGCCCCGAGGGAGAGGGCCGGGGATATTACACTAATGCGGAGCGGGCTGGGAGAGGGCCCCGAGGGAGAGGGCCGGGGATATTACACTAATGCGGAGGGGGCTGGGAGAGGGCCCCGAGGGAGAGGGCCGGGGATATTACACTAATGCAGAGGGGGCAGAGAGAGGGCCCCGAGGGAGAGGGCCGGGGATATTACACTAATGCGGAGGGGGCTGGGACAGGGCCCCGAGGGAGAGGGCCGGGGATATTACACTAATGCGGAGGGGGCTGGGAGAGGGCCCCGAGGGAGAGGGCCGGGGATATTACACTAATGCGGAGAGGGCTGGGAGAGGGCCGCGAGGGAGAGGGCCGGGGATATTACACTAATGCGGAGGGGGCGGGGAGAGGGCCCCGAGGGAGAGGGCCGGGAATATTACACTAATGCGGAGGGGGCTGGGAGAGGGCCCCGAGGGAGAGGGCCGGGGATATTACACTGCTGCGGAGGGGGCTGGGAGAGTGCCCCGAGGGAGAGGGCCGGGGATATTACACTAATGCGGAAGGGGCTGGGAGAGTGCCCCGAGGGAGTGGGCCGGGGATATTACACTAATGCGGAGGGGGCTGGGAGAGGACCCCGAGTGAGAGGGCCGGGGATATTACACTAATGCGGAGGGGGCAGAGAGAGGGCCCCGAGGGAGAGGGCCGGGGATTTTACACTAATGCGGAGGGGGCTGGGAGAGGGCCCCGAGGGAGAGGGCCGGGGATATTACACTAATGCGGAGGGGGCTGGGACAGGGCCCAGGGGCAGAGGTTGCAGGACGATGTCCCAGATTGACCCGGGCAGGTCGATGTCCCTGAAGGAGTGGATAGACTGAGAGGTTATGGGGAGTGACACTCAAGTGAGATCAGGTGTCCCTTGGGCTCTGCGATTGGTCAGAGGGCACAGGGGAAGGTCCCAACGTGAGCGGTAGCATGGTGATTTCCCAAAGGGAGGAGGAGAAGGGTTGGAATTCGGAGGGTGAATTATAGGGGAGAGGTACACAAGGGTGAGCGGTTGAGGACAGTTCCCGGAAGAGAGCGAGCAGTGAGTGGGCTCCCGGGGAAAGGGGATGGGGGTACGTTCCGGGGCGGATGGGTCAGGGAGATACCATGGAGGGAGGGGGAATAGGGAGTTGTCACTGAACAACCTTGGCAGTGCAGGTCGCAGAAAGAGATGGGCATTGCAGGTCCCAGAGAAAAAGGGCAGGAGGATGGTCCTGCAGGGAGACTGGACACTGGACTGGACCCCGAGGCAGTGGGAATGGTGACTGGGTCCTGAGGGTGAGGTAACGGAGAGAGGAACTGCTGGGAAAGGAGATGGGATACTTCCTCGAGGGAGAAGGGACAGTGAGAGGAACCGAAGGTGAGGGGATGGGGTGGGCTCACCCTGGGCGAGTGGATGTTGAGAGGTGCTTGAGGGCGAGGGGGCGGGGAAAGTTCGCAGAGAGGGATAGGAGGTGGACATGATCCCGAAGGAGAGGGAAAGGGATGGGGCCCCGAAGGAGAAGGTAAGGGGGGAGGACCATGATGGACGGGGGACAGGGACAGACCACCGAGGGTGAGGGGACGGTGACAGGTCCCCGAGGTAGAGGGGACTGGACATGTCCCCGAGGCTGAGGGGTTGGGGACATTTACCAGAGGGAGATGGGTGTGGTCGGGGCCAGGAGGGAGAGGGGAGGGTGACAGGTCCTCGGGGGAGAGTGGTGTTTGGTGGTCATTTGACATTGACATGCAAATGGAGTAAGGGAGTTGGGAGAGGGCACAGGGAGAGGGGAAAGCGAGCTATCCTCAAGAGAGAGTGCGGGGCTCCTTGAGCTGAGGTGATAGTGAAATGTCACTGGGGGACATCCCAATGGGAGCTCGAATGGTGAAATTTGCAAAGGCAGCGGGAACATGGATGGAACTCCGAGGGAGATGTTACAGGGAGAGATCCACAAGGGAGATCGTGGAGAGAGTTCTCTGAGATTGAGGGGCAGGGGTGATGTCCCCGAAGGCGACGGGATGGGTAGAGATCCCTAATGAAGAGGGGATGGTGTGTGACTCCCGAGTAAGAGGTGGTGAGATCCCCAAGCGAGCAAGGACAGAGTGAGAACCACGAGGAAATGGGTTCAGGGGCAGGAACAAGAGGGTGTTGGGGCAGAGGGAGTACCCCTTTGGAAAGGTGGATGAGACAGGACCCAAAGCGAGATCGGGTCGTGAAAGAGATCCTTGACTGAGGGGTGATGGCGAGGCGTCCCTGAGGGAAAGGGGAGAGTTCCCCAAGGAAGAGGGAATGGGGAGAGATCCACAGGTGAGGGGAAAAGAGGAGAGATTCCCAATAGGGAGGGTATAGGGAGAGATCCCCAAGGAAGAGGGTATGGGGAGAGTTCCACGAGGGAGAGGGAAAGAGGAGAGATTCCCAATGGGGAGGGAATAGGGAGAGATCCCCAAGGAAGTGGGAATGGGGAGAGATCCACGAGGGAGAGGGAAAGACGAGAGATTCTCAATGGGGAGGGAATGGGGAGAGAGCACCAAGGGAGAGTAAATGTGGAGAGATCCCCGAGGGTGAGCGAACAGAAGAGATCCACGAGGGAGAGTGAATGCAGGAAGCTCCCTGAGGGAGAGGGAACGGGGAGAGATCACCAATGGACACGGAACTTGTTGATATCTTCGAGGACACAGAATGGGGAGAGATCCCCCATGGACAGGGAATGGGGAGAGATGCCCGAAGGTCATGGAACGGGGAGAGATCCCAGAGGGACGAGTAATGGGGAGAGTTCTCCGAGGGGCAGGAGCGGGGAGATATCCCCGAGGGGAAGGGAATTGGGAGAGATCCCCGAGCGACAGAGAATGGGGAGTGATCCCTGAGTGACAGTGTACGGGGAGATACCTCTGAGAGTCAGGGAATGGGGATAGTTCCCCATAGGACAGGGAACAGGGAGAGATGACCGATAGACAGTGAACAATGATAGATACCCAAGTGACAGGGAATGCGGTGCGATCGCTAAGGGAACAGGAACGTGGAGAGATCGCTGAGTGACACGGTATGGGGAGAGATCCCCGAGAGACAGGGAATGGGGAGAGTTTCTCGAGGGAAAGTGAACGTGGAGAGTTTCCGTAGGGACAGAGAACAGGGAGACATCCCCAAGGGAGTGGCGTTTAGAATTGTTCCCTAATGGAGAGGTGAAAGTGACAGCTCCCCGAGGGACAGGGGAGGGGGCATTTCCCCGAGGGAGAGGGCAATGAGACAGTTCTCCAAGGGAGTGCGGGCTTGCAGAAGACCCCGAGGAAGAGGGAGCTGAGAGAAGGCAGTGAGGGGTAGGGGGCGGAGGGGAAACACAAAGCGAAGGGGGAAGACCGATATTCCAGAGGGATAGGGTACCAGGAGAAAGGACATGAGTGATATTCACGGGAGATTCAGGGGCCGGTGGACTGAGCATATGTTGAGAGGGCACAGGGCTAGATCTCAACGCGGGTGGCAGCATGGTGATTTAATAAAGAGAAAGGGAGAAGGGAAGGAATTCCAAGGGACATGGATCAGGGAAATGCCCACAAGGGAGAGCGTTCAGGGAGAGGTCCCGGAGGGGCAGTGGACAGGGACAGGATTCTGAGGGACAGGGGATGTGAACAGACCCCCGATGGTCAGGAGACAGGGAGAGGTCGCAGAGGCAGAGGGGAGAAGGGGAATGTACCCAAAAAACAGGAACGGGACAGGTCCCGTTCATAAAGGAAATGAGCACAGATACTGGAGGGAGACAGCTGAAGGACTGGACACCAAAGGAGTGGGGATGGGTTCAGGACCCCGAGGGAGAAGGCACGCGGTCATGTGTCCGAGCGAGAGAGGGAAGGTCAAGTCTCCGCAGCCAGTGGAGGTGGGGCCAGGTCTCCGTGGGAGAGGGGACCGGATCAGGTCCACAATGGAGAGGGGACGGAGTCAGGTCCACAATGGAGAGGGGACCGGGTCAGGTCCACAATGGAGAGGGGACGGGGTCAGGTCCACAATGGAGAGGGGACGGGGTCAGGTCCACAATGGAGAGGGGACAGGGTCAGGTCCACAATGGAGAGGGGACGGGGTCAGGTCCACAATGGAGAGGGGACCGGGTCAGGTCCACAATGGAGAGGGGACGGGGTCAGGTCCACAATGGAGAGGGGACGGGGTCAGGTCCACAATGGAGAGGGGACGGGGTCAGGTCCACAATGGAGAGGGGACGGGGTCAGGTCCACAATGGAGAGGGGACGGGGTCAGGTCCACAATGGAGAGGGGACGGGGTCAGGTCCACAATGGAGAGGTGTCCAGGTCAGGGCCACAATGGAGAGGGGACGGGGTAAGGTCTTCGAGGGAGAGGGGACATATTCAGGTCACCGAGGGAGAGGGGACGGTGCAAGACTCCTGAGGAAGAGATGCCGGGGCTGTGTCTCCGTTGGAGAGGGGACGGAATCAGGTCCCCAAATGTGAAGGGACAGGGTCATGCCCCGAGGGAGAAGGGACACATTCAGGTCCCGAGGGAGAGTGGACGGTTTCAGTTCCCAGAGAAAGAGGAGACCGGTCAGGTCCTTGATGGAGAAGGGACAGGGTCAGGTCCGTGAGGGAGAGGGGAGTGTGTCACATCCACTTTGGAGAGTGGAGGGGGTCTGGTCCCTGCGTAAGTGGGGATGTGGCAAGGCTCCGGGTGCAGAGGGGTCAGGGCCAGGTCCCCGCAGCAGAGAGGACGGGGCCAGGTCCCAGAGGGAGTTGGGACGGGGAGATGTGCCCGAGGCAGAGGGGAGGGGATGAGGTCGCCAAGGGATTTGGGACAGGGAAATGTGGCAGAACAGAGGGGACTGTGAGACCACCCAGTGGGAGAGAGGACAGAGATAGTTCCTCAATGTAGATATGATGAGGAGAACTCCCCGACGAAGACGGGACAAGCTGGGGTTCCCAAGGCAGAGGTGACAGGCAGATGTCCCAGATGGAGAGGGGATGGGGAGTGTTTTCCTGAGTGAGAGGGGAGGGGGATAGTTAGCCAAGGGAGAGGGGACGTGGAGAGGGAATGGGGAGAGATACACGGTGGAAAGGGAATGTGTAGCGATTCCCGAGGGACAGGGAATGGGGAGAGATGCCTTCAGGTCAATGAATTGGGAGAGATCCACGAGCGACAGGGAATGCGGAGAGATCCCAATCGGAATGTGTACAGGGAGATATCCCTGAGGGACAGGGAATGAGGAGAGTACCCCCAGGGATTGGAAACAGGGAGAGATCATTGAGGGATATTGAACAGGGAGAGATCCCCGAGTCATAGGGAAACGAGAGAAATCCCTGAGGGACAGGGAACGGGGAGAGATCCCTGAGGGACAAGGAACCGGGAGAGATCCCCGAGGAACAGGGAACGGGACCAGTTCCTCTAGGGAAAGGGAATGGGGAGAGTTTCCACAGGGGCAGAGAGAGATCCCCAAGGGATTGGCGATGTGAAGTGTGCCCAGATGGAGAGGTGAAGGGGACAGGTCCGCGAAGGGCAGGGGATGGGGAGAGGAGCCAGAGCGAAGGGGGCGAGTCGATGTTCCCGAGGGATAGGGTACCGGGAGACAGTGATATTCACTGGAGATTGAGGGGCCCTTTGGGCTGAGCGGATGTTGAAAGGTCACAGGGTTCGATCTCAACGTGGTTGACAGTTTGTTGATTTCCCAAAGTGACAGGGAGAAGGGATGGAATTCCGAGGGATATGGATCAGGGAGAGGTCCACAAGGGGAACATTCGGGTACAGGTCCCGGAGGGGCAGTGGACAGGGAGAGGACTCTTAGGGAGAGGGGATGGGGACAGGGCCCCCCGATGGAGTGGAGACAGGGAGAGGTCGCAGAGGCAGAGGGGACAAGGGGATTGTAACCGAAGGAGAGGGACGGGGCAGGTCCCATTGAGAAAGGAAATGAGCACAGATACTGGAGGGACCGAGGACAAGGAACGGACCCCAAGGGAGTGGAGAAGCGTTAAGGTGTCCGAGGGAGTGGGGACGTTGTCAGCTCGCCGAGGGAGAAGGGATGGAGCAAGACTCAGGAAGTAGAGGGGACGGGGCCAGGTTTCAGAGGGAGAGGGGACCGGGCTAGTTCACAGATGGAGAGGGGATGGGGTCAGGTCCCTGAGGGAGAAGGGTGGGGAGAGGTGTCCGAGGCAGAGGGGAGGGGGAGAGGTTCCCGAGGAAGTGGAAAGGGAGAGGCCCCGGAGAGAGAGGGGACATGAGAGGTCCCCGATGGACAGGGGACAGGGAGAGTTCCCCGAGGTAGATGTGATGGGCGAGGTACCCAAGGAAGAAGGAACAAGGTGGTTTCCCCAAAGTAGACGGGACAGGGAGAGGTCCCAGAGGGAGAGGGGAAAAGGAGAGGTCATAGAGGGAGAGGGGAAAGGGAGAGGTCCGGGATGGAGAGAGGAAAGCGAGAGGTCCCGGAGAGAGAGGGGACATGAGAGGTCCCCGATGGAGAGGGGACAGGCAGAGGTCCCAGAGGGAGAGGGGAAAGGGAGAGGTCCCGGAGAGAGAGGGGACAGGGAGAGGTCCCAGACGGAGAGGGGAAAGGGAGAGGTCCCGGAGAGAGAGGGGACATGAGAGGTCCCCAATGGAGAGGGGACAGGGAGTGTTCCCAGAGGGAGAGGGGAAAGGGAGAGGTCCCAGACGGAGAGGGGAAAGGGAGAGGTCCCGGAGAGAGAGGGGACAGGGAGAGGTCCCAGACGGAGAGGGGAAAGGGAGAGGTCCCGGAGAGAGAGGGGACATGAGAGGTCCCCAATGGAGAGGGGACAGGGAGAAGTCCCAGAGGGAGAGGGGAAAGGGCGAGTTACCCGAGGGAGAGCGGACGGGGAGGGGGCCCCAATTGAGAAAGGACGGTGAGAGGGCCCGAGCGAGATGGGACAGGGAGCTGCCCCGAGGGAAAGGGGACAAGGAGAGGTCCCTGAGGGAGTGGAGCTGGGAAGAGTTTCCCGAGGAAGAGGGGCTGTAGACAGGTCCCTAAGGAAGAGGGGACGGGTACAGCTCCCCGATAGAAAGTGGATATGGACAATGTCCCGAGGGAGAGCGAATGTTGAGATGTCGCTGAGTGAGTGGGGACAAGGAGATCAATGTAGTGAGAGCGGACAGCGCGAGGTCCTCGGGGGAGTGAGGCGGTGGTGAGATCCTTGCGCCAGACGAGGCAGGGAGAGGTCACAGAGGAAGAGGGGAAAGATAGAGATCACCGTGGTGGAGGGGACATTTAGAGTTCCCAGAGCAAGAGGGGAAAGTGAGAGGTCCCCGAGGTGGAGCACAGTGAGAGATCACCAAGGGAGAGGGGACAGGGAGAGGCCCCCGAGGGAGAACAGAGAGCGAGAGGTTCCCAAGACAGAGGGGCCGGGGCATGTCCCTGGGGGAGTGGGGACCCCGTGTAGGAGGGCCCCAAGGGCGATCCAAAGGAGGGCTGGCGGAAGGCGAGTGTCCTGGTAGGGATAGGGAATGGTCCCATTTAGTGAGGGGACAGGGAGGCGGGATATGGACAGGTTCCTAGATCATAACTAGGTAAATGTTTAAATCGTTCTTGCAGTTTTTTTATTCCAACGACTTTCAATCTGTTTCTTTAGATTTCAGTTCTATTTCCATTGCAAACAAACACTAGTTTTCTATTCTATTCACACCTTTCATCTATTGGAACAACGCTGCTAAACCTTTCCCGCTCCCATTCACTGCCTGAGGGAGAGCAATCTGTGTTTCAGCCCTTGCAGCTGGAGCCCGCACTCCCCCTCCCCAGATTCTGGAGCATTCTGGTGAATGCCCTCTCATCGTAGAGCGATTTAATTGTAACCCCCAAAGCACCAATGACCACAGTTTCCCTCCTTCCTCATGAAATAGTCGCTAATTCTAATTTGAATTTTTCCACCTTATCTGAACGAGGTTTCCATGTGTCTCCCATCTCATCCTCTCTATCCAAGACACAGCACCCAGACAGTATTGACTATTCTAGATTAACCATTCACACTCTGTTAACAGTAAAATATCAATAACCTCAGTGTCACCTTAACCTAACAGAAACGATGCAAATATTCAGTGAGAGTTATCATGGAGTAGCTCAGTCCCCAGGTGAAAACTCAGTACAGATGGTGAGGGACACTCGATGGTCAGTGACAGATATGCTGGGTAATCTCCATCCCCAGGTGAACACTGAGTACAGATGGTGAGGGGCACTCGATGGTCAGTGACAGATATGCTGGGTAATCTCCATCCCCAGGTGAACACTGAGTACAGATGGTGAGGGACACTCGATGGTCAGTGACAGATGTGCTGGGTAATCTCCATCCCCAGGTGAACACTGAGTACAGATGGTGAGGGACACTCGATGGTCAGTGACAGATATGCTGGGTAATCTCCATCCCCAGGTGAACACTGAGTACAGATGGTGAGGGACACTCGATGGTCAGTGACAGATATGCTGGGTAATCTCCATCCCCAGGTGAACACTGAGTACAGATGGTGAGGGACACTCGATGGTCAGTGACAGATATGCTGTGTAATCTCCATCCCCAGGTGAACACTGAGTACTGATGGTGAGGAACGGGCGATGGCCACTGAGAGGTATCCTGGGCTTTCTCAGCCCCAGGTTCAATTAGTTTCTGAATAATTTTCTGTTGTGACCACTTCATTGTAAAATTGAGAGGTTGGAGAAACTTGGATTGCTCTTACTAGAGTGAGAGATTGAGGGGCGACTTGATAGAAGTTTACAAAATTACGAGTGGCATGGACAGAGTAGATAGTCAGAAGCATTTTCCCATGGTGGAAGAGTCAATTGCGAGGCGACATAGATTTAAGGTGAGAGAAGAAAACTAAAGAGGAGATGGACCGGGCAGGTTTTTTTAACGCAGATGACAGTGAGTGTCTGGAATTCGCTGCCAGAAGAGGTGGTGGAAGCACGTACGATAGTGATGTTTAAGAGGCAGCTTCACAAACACATGAATAGGATGGAAACAGAGGGATTCGCACCCCGGAAGTGCGAAATGTTTTAGTTAAGCGGCAATAATATAGGCGCAGGCTTGGAGGGCCCTGTTCCTGCGCTGTACTTTTCATTGTTCTTTTCACTTTGTCCGATATCAGGCGCTTTGTATGAATAACCGTGATTTATACTGATTGACAAGTAGTGTTCTGACCAGTGCTCTTCCTGATATACATTAATGAGCCAGTGTTTACAGGACACAGTTTCATCAACCTGTGGAAAATACAATCGCTGGAAGCATCGTGGATTGTAAGGAGGATAGTGTAGAATTTCAAAAGGACGTAGACAAGAAGGTGAAGTGGGTGGACAGGAAGCAGATGAACAACAACGCGGATAATTGTGAAATTACTCTTTTTGGCAGGAAGAACATGGAGTGGCAATATAAAATAAAGGGTACAATTTAAAGAAAGTGCAGCAGAAGAGGTACCTGGGTGTATATGTACATGTGTAATTGAACGTGGCTGGAGAGGTTGAGGGATTAGTTTATGTATCTCATTGGGTTGCTATCTCTCACTCCAATTTGTTCATCATCTTCGTCCAGTTTGCACTTTGGAAAGCTCTCTCTAGTTTGGTTATTCATTACGTTCCCGCTCTATTTTATCACCGGGCTTCTCTGTCTCTCTTTGTTTCCTTAAATTATATTCCTCCACAATTTAGAAACTGGGTTGCTCTGTCTCATTTGTTAATGCCGTTCTACTTCTATTTGTGCACTGGCTTGCTCTCGTTCGAGTTTAATGCATGTGTTCCTCCTGGTTTTGCACGCTGTGCTGCTCCCCATCTCTCTTTAATTTATTAAATGCATTGCTCCCCTATTTGCACACTGGGTTCCTCTCGCTCTCTCCATAATTTACTAATTACATTCCAAATCTATTTTCACAGCGGGTTGCTCTCTCAAATTCATTATTTGCATTCCTCTTCCATTTGCACACTGGGCTGCTCTCTCTCTAATGTAATAATTACATTCCTCCTTTATTTGCACACTCTGTTGCTCCCTCTGTAAATTAATAATTGTATTCCTCGTCTACTTTTAAAAGGGTTGCTTTCTCTCTCTCTCTCTGTCTCTTTCATTGATTACATTTTTCCGACATTTATAAACTGGGATGCCCTGTCTAATTTATTCATTCATTTCCTCCTCCCTTTGATCGCTTGTTTATTCTTTCTCTGATTTAATAATTGCATCTCTCCTCGATTTGCATGCTGTATAGCTCTCCACTCTCCCTCTAACTTATTAATTACCTTCCTACCCGATTTGTTCCCTGGGTTGCTTTCTCTGTCTTTCTTAAATGTGAATCACAACGTCACCGCGTGTCATTCAGGTTTTCAGTTCCGCGGGCCCGCCAAGCTGACGAGGGCCTATTAATGCCTTTTAAAAACTAATTCAAGTAATAAACTGAGCTGCACGTTCAGACTTAATGTTGCCGTCAGGCGAACAGCCCGGGCGGTCTTCACATTTGTAATGGAACTTCATTTGCTTGTGAGATGAGTATTGTTGAAGTGTTTAAAAATTCAATGAAACATTTTCTTGAAAATTATTGACATCTCCCAGCTCAAGAGACACTGTCTCACGAGAGGAGATGCATTATCTGTTTTTTCAGTGCATAGATTTTTAAAACTCAGTGTTATTGCACATTGGGTTGCTCTCTCCTACTCTAAACTGGATTAATTGCATTCTGCCTTGCATTGCCCATTTTGTTTCTCTCTCCACAATGTATTATTTCCATTCCTCCTCCATTTGAACACTGGGTTGCTTTCGCTAGTTTATTAATTACATTCCCTGACTATTTGTGCTCTGGTTCGCTCTCGCTAATTTATAAATTACATTGCCTCCCTATTTGCACGGTTGGTTGCTTTTGCTAGTTTGTTAATTACATTCCATGCCTACTTGCACAAAGTGTAGCTCTCCCTAATTTGATAATTAGAATCACTGCCTGTTTGCAAACTGGGCTGCTATCGCAACTTATTAATTACATTCACTGCCTATTTGCAGCATGGGTTGCTCTCGCTGGTTTATGAATTAGATTCCCAGCCTGTTTATACATTGGGTTGCTGTCGCTATTTTATTAATTACATTTCCTGCCTACTTGCCAGCTGGGTTACTCTCGCTAGTTTATTAATTACATTCCCAGCCTAATTGCCAACCGGGTTACTCTCGCTAGTTTATTATTTACATTCCCTGCATACTTGCACACGGGGTTACTCTCGCTAGTTTATTAATTAAATGCCCTACCTATTTGCAGCATGGGTTGCTCTCACTAGTTTATTAATTACATTCTCTGCCTATCTGCAACATGTATTCCTCTTGCATGTTAATTAATTACATGCAATGTCTATTTTCAACATGGGTTCCTTTCACTATTCAATTAAATACATTCCCTGCCTATTCACACTGGGTTGCTCCCGCTAGATTATTAATTATATTCCCTCCCTATTTACACACTGGGTTACTTTCGCTAGTTTATTAATTACATTCCCTGCCTATTTGCACACTGGGTTGCTCTCGCTAGTTAATTAATTACATTCCAACCCTATTTGCATACTGGGTTGCTCTCGATAATTTATTAATTATGTTCATTGTCTATTGGCACACTGGGTTGCTATCGCGAGTTTATTAATTGCATTCCCTGCCTACTTGCACACTGGGTTGCTCTCGCTAATTTAATAAATATAATCCCTGCCTTTTTGCACACTGGGTTGCCTTCGCTAGTTTATTAATTACTTTCCCTGTCTATTAGCACACTGGGTTGCTCTCGCTAGTTTATTAATTACATTCACTCCATATCTTCACACTTATTACTGTCCCTGGCTATTTGCACACTGGGTTGTTCTCGCCAGTTAATTAATTACATTCCCTGCCTATTCGCACACTGTGTTGCTCTCGCTCATTTATTAATTACATTCCCTGCCCAATTACACACTGTGCTGCTTTCCCTAGTTTATTAATTACTTTCCCTGCTACTTGCAAACCGCGTTTCTCTCGCTAGTTGTGTAATTATACTCCCTGCCTAGTTGTACACTGGGTTGCTCTCGCCAGTTAATTAATTACATTTCCTGCCTATTGCGGCACTAGGTTGTTTTCCCTAGTTTATGAATTACATTCCACCCCTAGTTGCACACTGGGTTGATCTCGCTAGTTTATTAAATACATTCTCTGCCTATGTGCACACTTCCTTTTCTCGCTAGTTTATCAATTAAATTCCCCTTCTATTTGCACACTGGGCCGTTTTGGCTCATTTATTAATTACATTCCATGCCGATTTGCACACTGGATGCCTCTCGCTCATTTATTTAATTAATTTCCCGTCCTATTTGCAAACTGGATTCCTTGCTAGTGTATTACTTGCATGCTCTGCTTAGGTGGTCACTGGGTTGCTTTCGTTGCTTTATTTATTATATTCCCTACCTATTTGCATACTGGGTTTCTCTCGCCAATTTATTGATTACATTCCCTGCCTATTTGCACACTGTGTTGCTCTCACTAGTTTTTTAATTACATTCCCTCCCTATTTACACACTGGGTTGCTCTCCCCAGTTTATTAATTACATTCCCTCCGTATTTGCACACTGGGTTGCTCTTGTTAGTTTATTAATTACATTCCCTGCCTATTTGCACAATGGGTTGCTCTCGATAGTTTATTAATTAAATTTGCTGCCTATTTGTACACTGAGTTGCACTCGCTAGTTAATTAATTCCATGCTCTGCTTATGTGGACACTGGGTTGCTTTCGCTAGTTTAATTACATTAGCTGCCTATTTGTACATTGGGTTGCTTTCGCTATTTTATTAATTGCATTTCCTGTCTGTTTGCAAACTAGTTCCCTCTAGCTAGTTTATTAATTGCATTTGTTGCCTATTTGCATTATGGGTGGCTCTCACTAGTATATTCATTACACTCTTTGCATCTCGTTTTCTATTGTATTATTTGCAAAACACTAATTGCGCACTTGTTTACTCTCACTCTCTAAATTATAATTGCATATCACCTCAATTTTCACACTGGGTCTCTCTCACTCTCTCTTTCTGTAATTTATTAATTACATTCCTCTTCTTTTTGGTAACTGGGTTGACCTCACTCTTTCTCCCTAATTCATTAATTGAGTTGATCCAATATCTCCACCCTGCGTGTCTCTCTCTATAATTCATGAATTGTATTCCTTCTCTATTTTCATACTGTGTTGTCCTCTCTCTCTCTCACTTCCCAATTTATGAATTACATTTTTGTCCACTATTTGAACACTGGGTTGTTCTCTCTCACTCTAATTTATTAATTCCATTCTACCTCTATTTGCACACTGCGTTGCTCTCCCTCTCCCACTCAAATGAATTAATTACATTCCCCTTCATTTGAACATTGAGTTGCTCTCTCTTTCTCTAATTTATTAATTGCATTCCTCCTCCATTTGCACTATGCTTTTCTCCCGCTAGTTTATTAGTTATATTCCATAACTATTTAGAGACTGGGTTGCTCTCGCTAGGTCATGATTTACATTCCCTGCCTATTTGCAGTCTGGTTGCTCTCGCTAGTTCATTAATGAAATTCCCTACGTGTCTGTGCACAGCGTTGACCCCGCTAATCAATCAACTATATCCTTCCTGTATTTGTGCAAAGGTATGAAAGATTGGCCGGGTCGATAACAGGGGGTTTCTGTGTCTTGGACCACAGGCATTTTTAAACGTGATGTTCAAATTTGCAGATAATTGGCAGTTGGATTTCGACACGGAAAAGTGTCAGGTGATGCAATTTGGAAAGAGTAATTTGACAAGGAAGTATTCACTGAATGGCATGACACTAGGAAGTCAGAGGAATAAAGGGACTTTGCCGTGTATGTCCAGAGATCCCTGAAGGCAGAAAGGCATGTAAGTTGGGTGGTGAAATACGCATTTGGGACATCTGCCTTCATGAATCGATGCATGGATTATAAAGTACAGAGTTCATGTTGGAGTTGTAAAGAACATTGATGAGACCAAAGCTGTGTGTATATAGATTGGCGCATCTAGAACGCGTGCAGAGGAGATTCACCAGGATGCCGCCTGGTATGAAACATGTTAGTTCTGATGAAAGGTTGGATAGTCGTGGGTTACCTTGGTTGGAGCAGAGAAGACTGAGGAGCGACCTGATTGAAGTTTTGAAGATTATGAGGGGCATGGAAATATTTGATAGTGAGCAGCTGAGGTATTAGTTGAAGGGACAGCGACAGGGGGTCACGTGTTTAAGGTGAGGGGCTGGAGGTTGAGGGGTCATGTCAGGAATATATTTTGTTTACCCAGAGGGAGGTGATGGTCGGGAATGCACTGCCTGGGATTGTCGTGGCAGCGGGTTGCCTCACATCCTTTTAAATAGAACATGTACGAGCATTTGGCATGTCATAACATTCAAGGCTATGGGCCAAGTGCTGGTAATTCGGATTGGGTACGTAGGTCAACTGTTTCTTAAATCTCAGTGAAGACTCGATGTGCGAAGTGCCTCTTCTGTTTTGTGTGATTCTCTGATTCAGTAAAGCTGTGCCTGTGATTAGGAGACCATCCAGCAGAGTTATGGAACAGTAATGGTGAGTGGGTAAACCAAAACCGCATTGCAGGTTGATATAATATCTCTACGTTTTGCCTCTATACCTGGGGAGATTTGCAGTAGAATCTCTCCCCACCGGATCAGAATGCTCGGTGCCGGATGTCACTGATTTATTCAGTAAATATTCACCAATGAAGAAAACGCGAGTGGCAAAGCTTCAGAGAAAATGCTGCCAAATTGTGGTTGAAATTTCAAACGGGTTAGTCACCAGTTCAGAATCGAATTCAATCAGATTATACGGACATGGGAGTGAGGAGCAGGATTAGGCCATTCAGCCCCTCAAGCCTGCTCCGCCTTTTGACAAGGTCATGGCTGGACTGTTTGTGACATCACCTCCGCACACCTGTTTCTGCCCTCCACCCCAAGCAAATAACGTTTTATCCCCTTGTGGATCATAAACCTGCCTAACTAATATATTTAGTGAGCCGGCCTCTCATGATCTATGGGGGAGAGAGAAAATTCCGCAGGCTGACGACCCTCTAAGGGAATCAATTCCTCCTCACCTCCGTTTTCAATGGGAAATCCTTTATCCCGAAACTGTGACCCCTTCACGTCGTGTTGTTGATTCCCCCACCCCTAAGAAGGGGGAAACATCCTTTCAGTATTTTTGATTCATTAAGATCGCCTCTCCTTCTTCCAAACTCTAACGGGCACCATCAGAACATAGCCAACCTGTCCTCGATACGGCAGAGCTCTTCCACCAGGAATCAGCCCAGTGAATCCTCTCTCAATGGCCTCTCTTGTGATCCGGCTCATTCTAAAGGAATGGATATATATATATACATATTAATTAACTGAATCGCTAACTAGCAGTTACAATCCCCAACCTTTCATAAAGTTTATTCTCTCAAATGTAAAAGGCACAAGTTAGACCATACCAAGAATACTGTGAATAGTTTTGGTCTCGTTATCTATGAAAGTGATATTGGCATTGGAGGGAGTCCAGAGAAAGTTCACTAGGTTGATCCCTATGAAGGAGGGATTTTCTTACGATGAGAGGTCGACTAAGTTGGGCACGGACTCATTGGAGTTTAGACTTTTGAAATGCGATGTTACTGAAAGATAGAAAATGTTGGGGGAGTTTGACAGGATGGATGCTGAGAGGCTGTTTCCCCTTGTGGGAGAGTATAGGGCCAAAGAGCATAATCTCAGAGTAAGGACAGAGTAAAGGGAACTTAACATAGAGATGAGGAGAAATTTCATCTCTCAGTGGGTAGTCAATCTGCGGAATTCTTTACCGCAGAGTGCCCTGGAAGCTAGGTCGTGAAACATTTGTGTGGCTGAAATAGACGGATTTTCAATCAATACCGGAATCAAGGGGTTTGGGGGAAAGACAGGAAAGTGGAGTGGGGGATTATCTGGTCAGCCAAGATCTCATTGAAGGGTGGAGCGGACTCGATGGGCCGAACGGCATACTTCTGCTCCTACCTCTTCTGGCCTTAAATCACAAAACAAATCTTCTCAATTAATATCAAGAGCTATCGCAGATGATGATTCAATCTCATGGCTGCCAAAACCCAAAATCACATAATAACTCCAAAACACAACATCCCACCCCACGCACCACCACCAGTGAGCCCACACCCTCATGCTTTCCGAGACTATCTGTCATTCCAGAAATCTGGTGGAAACCACTCGGTGAAGAAACGGGATCTTCCGGGTTATTTCTTCCTCTCCTCGTCGGGATTCTATTGTAATTTTGGCACCAGCTTATTGCAGGGAAGATATATTTTCAGCATTTCATGTACCTGGGAATGGACAGGTGAGGAGTCAGGTTGGTGAGAACGGGAACGCTGTTACTGATCAACTGTAAAGTAATCTTAGGAAACATGGACGGACCCCTCAGTACGAGGGAAATTCGTTCCCTGAACAGGAGGGGGAAACGTGGCCACCTCTCTGCACCTGAACATCCCTTGTCCCCTCCAGACCAGGTCACTCTCTGCCCATTCAGCATCTGGGGAATTCACTCCCACCATCTGTTCAATCAAACCCCTATCAGAGAGTGAGGAAGGAATTATTATCCCTGCCCTCGATTCAATGTCTACCGGAAACGACCAATCAATGGAATGTTAAATAATGCCAACGCGGGTAATTGATGCACTGAGCCCAAGAATGACTGCAGGATGAACCCCCTCACCTGGCGGAGATGGGCTTCCTTTTCCTCCATAGTGTCCAGTTTGTTCTTCCTGATGAACATCGCTTGGACTTCGGCATTCATCTGGTCACAATCCAATTTGCTGAGTACCAGGACCATTGGACCATCGAGAGAACAAGGCTTCAGACACATGCACACAAAGACCCTGGGCAGGTTAGAGGCGGGAGTTAGAACTGGCTACGGAGGTGGTTTGGAAGGGATGAGTGTGGGTGGGGGAGAGGGGAGGGGCAAACCTCGAGAGTCAGACTCTGTCCACTCCCCTCCCTGACAGAATGAATAAGTTACAGTGATGGAGTTGTATTGGGAGAATGTTATCCACAAATTGAGTTGAAAAGTCAGGCACCTGAGTCTGATGATCCCACTCTGACAGTGGATGAATCCTGACCGCATTTTCGACTGCATTGTTCCTCGGATCCCTCGTTGTGTGACGTCTCCGGGTCTGTGATAATAAATGAATGTGTTACTCACATTAAGTGCTGGTTGAAACCGCAAACGCCGCTGTCAATCACCGCTGCCTGAATAGTTTTAGATGACAGTAGCAAGAAGCTGAGATGCAGACTTACTCAGAACAGCGCAATATAAGAGAGGTATTTTTAAAATTCACAGTCAGTAATGGACACAGAGTCAGTAGGAAGAGGCATTGGCCTGAGTGATACAGATACAGGGTGAGAATATTTGTTAATTTTGAACTTGATTCAAATTGCGACTTCGAATGATAAATCTGATTCAAGTTTAGAGTGAAAGCTATTTTACAAAAGGAGCCTTATGCTGACCTAGAAATATTCAGTAAAGAGGGCGTCTGCCTTAACATTGGAAACATGGAGGATTGCAGAGAGCAGATCACCTCAATAGATCATGTAATTGGTAGGAAAGTTTAGAAAATGGTTCACGTGAATATTTTTAAGTCTGAAACCCAGAAATGTCACTCTGCTCTGCCACTGCTGGCTGCAGCCCCATTCACTAATTCTAAGTCCTCCCAATTATTATATCCCACTCCCTTCCGACGCAGCATCCCAGTCCCCTCAGTAACTACACCCCACTCCCCTCAGACAGGGCGTCCCAGTGTTCTCAGTCACGAGATCCAATCCACCTCAGTCATAACATCCCACTCCCCTCAGCCATTATATCCGCATCCTGTCTGTCACTACAAGCAACTCACCTCAGTCACGGAATCCCACTTCCCTCAGTCACTATATCACTCTTCCCTCAGTCATGGCAAACCACTTGTCTCACTCAGTACATCCTAAAAACATCAGGCATTACCGCCCATTCCACTCAGTCACTGCCCCCCACTCCGCTCGTTCATTACTTCCGGCTCCAATCAGTATGATAAATCATTGATCATATTGTGTGAAGAGTTTTGTAGAATATCCCCTCAAGACTGGAAACTGTTATATCAGATCCTCTTGGGCTTAATAAGGCCCAAGGGGGGCAGTCACTTGGTACTTTGTGAGAGATGCCGATATTTTGGCTTTTCAAACAGGGGATCTGGGTAAAAAATCCCACCCCAAACTTTCCAAAAACCCCTCATCTAATCCAGACTGTAGCTGGAGTGATTTCCCAGTTCACAGTTTATCTCAGAAAGTGGTTGAGGGTGGCTCAGCCTGGGTCATGAAGAGTCTGATAATTCACCTCAATCGGTGGACGTCCTGTAAACAGCGGGGGTCGGGAAGATTATGAGGAGTGAGAGTGCTCAGCTCCGCATTGAATAATTTTTAAAATCATAGTGAATGGGGACATTTCAGCTGCTCTCTGAACTTAGCCTGGGTTACTGCTTAGAAACCAATGTTTGTGCAGCAGCTCAGGAGCTGCAGCATGAAGTCTATTTCTCTAATATAAATAGGTGGATTTATAGAACTGCAGCCCAAAGCTACCAATCACCACCAGAGGGAAAACATCGTGAAGACAGACCATAATAGAATGAAATTGACCGGGATAACGTGCGTTAAAATGATGGATCCCTTCCACTCTCCATCTCTGGGTCCCTGGTACTCACCCAATTGCTGTGAGCCCGGAGACTCCTGCGGGATCTGCTGCTTACAAAAATATGGCTGACCGTTAAAACATTGAGTACTAGAATGGGGAAAATGGGACAACTGGCGTTACAATCCAATGAAGCATCTCGATTGCTGCCCATGCCCGTGAATTCTGAGCATCCACTATCACAGCACAAAACCAGGGGAAATTCATCTTCCAATACTCCATGGTATACATAAAATACCAGAACACATTCTTCAAACAGCTCAACAAACTGACTGCACCCAGAACTACATGTGCAGTTTTCTCAGTGTAAGTTTTGTTCTCAGCTTACTGCAACAAATAGCCACAAATCGAGCGAAAGTAAAAGGACAGAACAGTCTGTGACTGCATAAAGCAGAATAACATGGGAGTTACACACAGGCATTTGAAGAAGAAACATAAACTTGAGAATATAACCAGTTGAAAGGTGGCTCAGTATGAGATCGATGAAGACGACCGGCAGATCTGCCCCTTGCAGGCCACAAAGTAGTAATGAAACATTTCGAGAGGCCACAATTTCCCCGAGAAATGATTACTATCTTCAGTACGTTAACTGCGAGGAAGGGGGACAAACAGTTCAATTATTCTTCAGGCAGGAACGAGTTGCCAGCTGAACAGAATATGGTTGAATATTGCAAATGCCTTGCTGTGCCTAATTATGTCTTCGAACTCTTGTGTCCATGACACTGCTATCCTCTGGAGAAAGGTGTTTGCTTTAAATATTATTGAATACTGAATGTTTAATATTATCAGCGATGGAGTTTTCCATCAGCACAATTCGCACCTCAAAATGAGTTATGAATGTGGCAAAGCTACATTAATATTACCTGACCACAAGCAGAGGAGACCAATGCCACTTGGAAGAATGATGCCAACCCTCAATCAACCGGTCAGATTAAAGCTCTGCGTTTCTGCAACATCAAATGTTGGGTTCATTTAAAAAAAAATCAACTGACCAGAGGAAGAGTCTCTGCAGTCACCCACATTCTCAAGGATCTGAGGCCACAGCAGGTCATCACAAAACACTCAGCTGCCGAATTTGTAACCATATTCCCACAGATGGACTGAGTGGTTGATCCATCCTCCTCAATTGCTCTGACTCGCTGATGCCTGATTGAAGCTACTTCGATTCACATCGGTTATATCATGGTAGATGTGAGGTCACTGAGCACAGCAAAAGCCCCAGGGCTGACTGCATCTCTACCACAGCATTGAGGACTTGTGCCCCAGAATTAGCCGCAGCTCCATCCAAGCTGCTGCAGGGCAACTAGATGAGAGGCACCTACTGGGAGAAGTGGGCAATTGGCCTGTTATGTCCTGTACACACAAACAGATACACACAGACACACACGCACACACACACACATTCACCACCCCCACCCCCCCACACACACACACACGCAAACACACACACAAACACACTCAAATACACACACAGACACACGTGCAAAAACACACACATACACAACAACAGACACAAACTCCCCCCCCACACACACACACTCACACACACTAACACACACACACACATGCACACAAAGAAGGGAAGAACGGGATTGATCTCGTTCATCAACAATGTGATGTAACATGTGACTAACACACACATAAACACACACACACTCTCATACACACACACACAGACACACACACTCACATACACACACACACACGCACACACACACACAAACACAAACAAAGAAGGGAAGAACGGGATTGATCTCAGTCAACAACAACGTGATGGAATGTGTGACTGGCCGTGAAAGCAGGCACCAATTGCACAGTTGAAACCTGGGCACCGAGTCTCACTCTGTATTCAGCTAAGACAAGTGGCTGGCAGGCGTCATTGCAGCCATGGGATTAACAGGGCGGAATTGAACAATTAAAGAAAAATAAATGGGAGTGACTTCCCTTGACTTCAGGCCGCATTTGACCCCATTTGGGCCGGCAGTCCGGAGAAAGGGAAGTGCTTTAGGTTGTTTGAGGGTAAGTAACTGAGCTCCTGGAGTCCCTTCGGTTAGTGCCATAGTCCCAGCAACTTCAACTGCTCCAGCAATGGCTTTCCTTCCACCATAAGGACATGAGTATCGTTGTTCACTGAGCATTGTACATTGCACAGGTCTATTCCTCACTCCTGGAAAACTGATATGGAATGCCTGCATGCACAGCACTGCACAGGCAACATTCAGGCTGATGCTGACGGACACTTAAAGGGACAGAGGGACGATAAAGTACTAATAAGGTGACACAGCAACTCAGCCATAATAAACTCAGCCAGCGCCCGGAAACAGAATCAGCTTTATTAAACTGATCTTTCATCTCTAAGCATGAAGAGAGTCGGGGTGAGGAGAGAGAGTACGGCTGTGGAGGTGTGGGGGTGGTGGGGTTGATGTGGAGAGAGCAGGGCCCTGGAGACAGAGAGCAGGACCCATCATCAGCTCTCTGCTTGAAAAAATACTTTAATGTCCCATCCACTACGTCCTTGTGAGTGAATATCCCGTCTCCAAGCTCCTTTTCTCTCCAAAGCTCTTCAACATAATATCCACAGCGTTTCCACAGATGCCATTCTTTCCCCAGTTTCTCCTTTACCACATTTACTCCTATGCCCACTAACGATGATGTTCCACTACCACAGAATTTCCTCTTTCGTCAAGCTAAAGAAGCCTCCTATTGGATTCGGTAGACCAACTCGGTAACTGAAGGGAGAAGGATCTGGAGGGATGAGCTGATGGTCGTGGATGATGTAACGTGAATAACAGAGGGCTTCAGGCGTAGGGGAGCAGAAGGGTCAGCAGCAGGGTTGCAGTGGGGCTGAGGTGGCGTTGGCGATGGGATTGATCAGAAGGGGTGGTTTTGACTGGTGTGGCAATAGGCTGTGATTATCGTGAAAGTCGGAGGAAAGGCCGAGTAGAGTGCTAGGGGTGAGACAGAGGGCCGTGGGAATCACGGTGTAATGCACGATCGAGGGAGCAGAGCTCATGCTGGGTCAGGAACACAAAGGCCGGCATGAAGGTCACAATTATATGATCTCGAGGGGATTAGGTGCCAGGCTGGGTCAACGTTAACCATAGGGTCAGGGGTTAGGCAGAGGACCAGGTGTGAACAGAGAACCTATGGGTAGGCAGAGGTTTCTGGTTTATACAGAGGGTCAGTGGAAAGACAGAGCCTCATTGGTGGAACAGATTGTCAAAGGTTAGGCCAAGAGTCAGGGTTCGGCCGCACATCAGTTGTTATTCAAAGGGTGGAGGTTAGGCAAATTGCCAGGGGTTTGGCAAAGCTACGGGGTGAAACAGATGATGAGCTAGAGTCAATGTTTGTGCTGAATGTCAGTGATTAGGCAGACATGAGCAGGGTTACGTGGAAAGTCAGGGGATAGACAGACTCTCCTGGTTAGAAAAAAGGTCCTGAGTTTGGTAGATGATCAGGCAGAAGCTGATTGGTTAGGCAGAAAGTCAGGGGTCAGGCATTGGGTGAGGAGGTAGGTAGATATTCATACGGATGCTCAGGGGTTAGGCGGAGTTTGAAGTGTTAGGTAGGGAGCTGGGGTTACACAGTCGGACAGGGGGGATCTGCATTAGGCACTGGATCAAGGCAGCAAAGGTCAGACTGAGTAAAAAGAACAGAGAGCACTGTAATGTGTCAGGTTATATGAGGATCAGGGCTCTGGCTGGGTTAGGCAGAGGGTCAAGGTTTAGGCAACTTTTCAGGGTTCAGGTAGAGGTCATGCGATTGACATGGTCAGGGGAAATCAGGGTTAGGCAATGAATCAGGGGAGCAGAAGTCAAGCTGGGTCAAGAGAACAGAGGACGCTTGAAGTTCACAGTTTATATGAGGTTCAGGGGTTCAGGGATCAGACTGCGTTAGGCAGATGGTCAGAGGTCAGATAGCTTAATTTGAACGGGGCTTGGTGGTTGTGGGGCTGTTTCTGCTCGGATGAGATAAAGTATCTCAATCCCGCCAGGTGAGCACTGACCACTTTCTTGTTTATGTTTTGCTTTTTCTTTGCCCGTGCAAGATTCTGGGGGCCGGGACAGCCGGAAAACGCCTTCAACAGGACCTACAGAATGAGGGAAAACTGCGGTCTGATGAGGCTGTGGCGCTGGTACAACGAGGCCTGCGGGGCGACGTTCCTGGCCATCTGTGAGAAGAACGTCATTCGCCTCAACCTGATCATCCAGTGAATGATGCAGAGCCGCCGAGGGAGCGCTGGGCTGGCATCTGCTCCATCATTCTTACCATTGTCCTTCATCTATGTGGGGGTGGGGGCGGGGAACAAAATGGTAGCAATTTGCTGGATGGAATTTAATCCTGAAAAGTGTGAGGTGCTACACTTTGGAAGGAGTGATTTGACACGAAGTATTCTATGAGCGGCATGGCACGAGAAAGTTCCTGAAAAGGGTTCGGGAGACGAGTTTCTGAGTGGAGCTCCTGAGAGGATTTCTGGAGATGGAGTGAGTGTGTCTGTTTCCGCTCTCAGCATACAATTATGATCCGCATCTATCTCGATGATTCTGTTATAAACGAAGTGTAAACATGATATTCACACCCTATGGCCTCTGATGGAACAGAGCCATAGAATCATACAATTTGAGGAAGACGTCATGTGGCCCATAGTAACCGTTATGGCTCTTTGCCAGACCTATCTAATCAACCCTTCTCTTCACTCCTCCATTTGCTTTGCAAATCTCCACTGCCTGTGCTCATCCAATTCTATTTTCACAGTTAAATGTTTATACACATTCACTATCCCTGTCCAGAAGACCATTCCAGATATCTTTGCACTAAGTACTCTTCAACCGCTCTCTGCTTCCTGGTCAATCACTTTAAAACTCCTTGTGCTGGTTACTGACTGAATTTCCAATATCTCCAGTTTCTCGTTATTTACTCTATTAAAAACATTCATGATTTTAAATGTCCCTATTAAACCTCCCCTTTGCCTGTGCTGCTCGGAGGAAAATAATCCCAGCTTCTCCAGTCTCTCCACGTAATTCAAGCCCCTCATCCCTGTTCCAATTCCAGTAAAATTTCTCTGCACCCTCTCCAAGGCCTTCACATCCTTCCTGAAAACTGTTCACCAGAATTAGACACAAGGACTTCAGTTGCGGTTTCACCAAGATTGATACATATGTTGCCTGATTTCGGTAGTATTGTAAACTCTGATTCTGTTTATCAATAAAAATATATTACTATTTTAATACTCTAAAAGGCTTACGCTGCCATCTTCCACAACTTGCTTATGTCCACCCGATATTTTTACTAAACAGCTCCAGAATTTGCCCAATTTTCAACTTCACACTATTCTCTTTACACTATTCCGTCCCTCAGAAACCATCTAACATCCCAGCCTGACCAGCTTACTGTTCCAATTTCGTGTTGTGCAAGTACAATTCGACTGAACGGGTTAAATCAGCCTGTTTGTTCAGTGGCTGTAATTAATGTCACTCTCCATGGATCCTAAATATCTCACTGGGGGGCTTCCCACTGTTGTTGATAAGGGAGTCGCTACATTGTGTTACCTCATATTGTCAGCAGGGGCATCAGCTCCCTGAGGAACAAGGACTCGCAGTTATAAGAAAGGGAGAGAGGATATCAGAATCTGGGAAGAATATATTTGAATGTTCCAACAATGGATCAGATTCTGAGAACAATGGATTGGAATGTTACAGAAATGGTTCAGAGTAGGAATTTTTTGGAGGCGCTTTATGAACTTTCTACACTTTATGATTGGATGTCAGTGGAAAGCCGGATCTATCGGGCACTCCATGTTATTCAGGCGGGTTACTATCCCATCCTCGCTATTATTGGCATCCCTGGTAAGTCTCACTGTATATGGCTATTCATTCTATATTCCGAGTTGAAGTGAATTATTTCTTTTTCATCAAAATTACAAGTGTTTTGGAGATTACGAATTTGTTATATAAGTTATTGAATCCAGGGGGCCAGGATTGTGATTAACATTCCAGTTCAGCAATTTCAGTAACATATTTATTGTAATTTAATCTCTATTGTCTTCGAACATATCAGAGACATTTCTGTCTATTATTGCATAAACAATAGTTTTAAAACGGCAATGGGCGCAGAACCATAGTGGAACATTTCAGCGCCTTCAGGCAAACTGATCCTGGTTATTTACAAGTATTCTGATTGTTTATTGGGAATGTTTTCCTTTCCTGTGGACCATGGGTCTGTGTCAAACCCATGCCGTCCTGCTTTATGCAGCAACTGGCCGTTGTGTGTGGTTCTGTGACTTTCACATTTGATTGGTTTGTGGCCATGTCTTTCCAGAAACTGAAAAGTAAATATTGCACTGTTAAAATGGCTGGGTGAAGACTGACTGTGCTGAGCTTTTTAAAGAATATTTTCTGGTATTTCATGTTACCAGATCCTTGTTTGCTGATGAACAACCCATGATTTTGTTTTGTAATATTAGAATTTCAAACATAGAATAATAGAGTCACATTGGTCTGCAGCACAGAAAAGTCAGCGCATCGAGGCTGCGCCAGTCAAATAAGTACCTAACTATTCTAATCCCATTTTGCAGCATTAGGTCCATAGCCTTGTATCCCAGGGCATCACAAATGCACATCCAAATACTTCTTAAATGATATGAAGTATTCTGCCCCGAAGACCGTTTCAGGCAGTGAGTTCCAGATGCCCACCACCCTCTGGGTGAAATAATTCTTCCTCACATTCCCTCTAAACCTGCTGCCCCATACATTAAATCTATGCCCTCTGGTTATTGGACACTCCACCAAGGGTTAAAGTTCCATCCCGTCTACCCTATCTATGCCCCTCATATTTTGATACACGTGTATAATGTCCCCTCTCAATGTCCTCTGCTCCAGCGAAACTAACCCCAGTTTATTCAATCTCTCCTCATAACTAAAAATATCCAGGCCAGGCGACATCCTGATAAATCTCCTCTGCATCGGATCCAAACACAACCTTCCTACAATGTGGATTCCAGACTGCATGCAATACACTAGAAGTTGCCTAACAAGCCATTTATACAGTTCAGCAAATCCGTCCTGCTCTTATATTCAATGCCTCATCTAATACGGGTAGGTATCCCATATGCTTTCTTAATCACCTTATCTTCCTGCCCCATTATAATTACGGTGCCTCTGGAAATGCACACAATGATCCCTCTGATCCGTGGAACTTCCCAGGATCCTAACATTCATCATATTCCCGTGTCGTACTTGTGCTGCCCAAATGCATCACCTCATGCTTATCTGGATTAAATTACATTTGGAAATGTTCAGCCTGTCGCTATGGCCCTGAAATCTAATGCTTCTTAGCGCTTACCACCCCAACAATTTTCGTAGCATCCGCGAACATACTGATCAAACCCCTACATTCTAATTTAAAACGTTTATATATACAAGAAGCACGGGACACAAAACCGACCCATGTGGAACCCGATTGACATAGGGATCCAGTCACAAACACCACCCCCCCCCCAACCCCCCACCCTCCTAGACAATCACCATGTGCTTCCTGCCAATCAGCCAAATCTGGGCCCAATTCGCCAAACTGCCTTGGACCCCTGGGCTCTTACCTTCGCTATCAGTCTCCTGAACATATCAAAAGCCTGGCTGAAATCCAAGTAGAATATATCAAATGCAATGCCATAAATTACATAGCTGGTCACCCCTTCGTAAAATTCCCTTACATCCCCTTAACCAAACCAAGCTGATTGTCCTTGATTTTCCCTGCCTCTCCTAGTGTACAAAAACTATCGCCCTCAGAATTACTTCCGATGATTTACCCACTGATGTTAGACTGACTGGCCTCTACTTCCCTAGTAAATCCCTTCCCCACTTCTTGAATAACGGTGCCAAATTGGCTCCTCTGGCAAATCTCCTGCGGAGGGAGACATGTTGGAAATTATTTCCAGCGCCCCTGTTGTCTCCTAACTTGCCTCACTCAACAGCCTGGGATCAATTTCAACTGGTCCAGGTTAAGCCTGTCAGAACGCTTAGAACTTCTTCCATTTCTGTGCTAATTTACTTAATTATCTCACAGCCCTTCTACATTATTTCTATCATCCCTCTCATTTTTCAACACCAATACAAGTCATTCCTTTAGAACCTGACCTATGTCTTCCAACTCCACAAGCAATTTTCCACCGTGGTCCTTTATAGCCTCAATTATTTCCGTTCTTATCCTTTGAGTCTTCATGAAATTGTAAAAGAACTTTGTATTTTTCTTTATTTTTCCAGCCAATGATTTTTCATACCGCTTTTGTCCTCTCCTAATGTTCTTATTAAATTGCCCCTTGCACATTATATTCTCTGATAGGGCTTCGCCTGTTTTGAGCTCTTGATAACTGCCATCAGCCTGTCTTTTTCTCATTATCCAATCCTCTATATCCCTCGAGATCCAGGTGTCTCTGGATTTATGGGTCCTGTCCTTTATTGTTATTGCTATAAGCTGGTCCTGCACTCTCCATATTTGCATCTTGAATGATTCACACTGCTCTGAAGCAGATCTACCTGAAATAAGCTGCTCCCAGCCCACTCTGGTAAAATCATATATGGTCTTATAAAATTTTACTTCCTTAAATTTAGAACTCTGATTTCTGGCACTCCCTTGTCCTTTACCATAACAATGTTAATCTAACAGAGTTATGATCAGTAAGTACAAAACGCTCGCCCACTGATACCTCTACCACATGCCCGGCTTCATTCCCTAAAATTAAGTCCATGACCCGCCTCTACTTTGTAGGACCTTCGACGTGCTGGCTTTAAAAGCTCTCCTGGAATCGATCTCCCTCTAAACCTACCACACTATGACTGTTTTTGTTTTGGATTTCCAGCATCCACAGTTTTTTTTTTCTTTTTCATCCAAGCAATGTTGGGGAAATTTAAATCTCCCACTATTACTATTGTTTTATTTTTACACTGCTCTGAAATTTGCCTAGATATCTTTTCTTCCATTTCTCTATGAATGTTTGGTAGCCTGTCGTACACTTCCAGTAATGTGATTGCTCCTTCTTTTTTTTTTCAGTTCAATCCATATGGCTTCTTTTGAAGAGCTTCTAGGATGACATTCCGCCTTACTGCGGTCAGTGATTCCTTGATCAATATTGCAAAACCCTTTCCTCTTTTTCCTCCTTCCTTGTCTTGCCTGAAGACTCGAAACCCTGGGATTTGGAGTTGCCTATCGTGCCCCTCCCTCAGCCATGTCTCTGCGGCAGCAAGGACGTCATACTTCCATGGTTTAACTTATCCCCTCAAATGGGCCAGATTTTTCATTCTTCTTGCATTAAATTAAATACCAGCCAACTTTGCCAAACTCGCTTCTGCATTAATTGGCCTATAAGTTCTCTGCCTTCAAGACTCACCTGCTCTCTCTTCTAATTTTCTCTGTGAAACTCCCCATGCTGCGCCACCTCTCAGTATCCCATCTCCCTGTCAAGTTAGTTTAAACCCTCACCAACAACACCAGCAAACCTCCCCGCAAGGATGTTGGTCCCATTGCAGTTAAAATGCTGCCTGTCTACCTCGCACAGGTCCCATTTCCTCCCAAAATCGCCCCAATTAACTTGAAATAGAATGCCCTCTCTCCTGCACCATCTATCCAGCCACGCATTCATCTGGACTAACCCCATATTTCTACATTCACCAGGGCGTGGCACTGGAAGATGTCCAGTGATCACTACCTTTGAGGTCCTCTTTTTTAGTCTTCTTCCTGGATCACTAAATTCTGTCCGTAGGACCTCATCCGTCTTTGCAGCGGTGTCGTTGGTACAAATACGTACCACAATCTCCATCTGTTTGCCCTCCCCCTTTAGAATTCCCTTCAACCGTACAGTGACATCCTTGATCCTGGCACCAGGGAGGCAACTTACCATCCTGGAATCACGAAAATGGCCTAAGAGACAGCTGTCTGTTTGCATCAGTATGAACTCTCCAGCAACTCTTGCAATTCGCCTCTTTTTCCTTCCCTGTTGTGCAGCTGAGCCACTCAGTGCCTTGAGCATGGCTGCACTCCCCTGTCGAACCATCACCCACAACGCTTTCCAACAAAGAAATATGGTTCTCGAGCGCGATGCACCCTCGAGATTTCCTGGCTACCTGCCTGACACATCACTTCTGACTGATGGTTAAAAATTGAGCTCTGTCTGCTTTAGGTCACCATGCCTAAAAACGTTCCAGCCACCAAACTCTTAGCTTTGCCGATGCACTTCAGTGCATCAAGCTTCTGCTTCAGCTCTGAAACTCGGAGGTGAATTAGCATCAGTTGACCGCACTTCCTGCACACGTGTTCGGTCAGACAGTAAGGAGCCTCTAAGACTTCCCACATGTTGAAGGCCGTACATAACATGGGATGGAGCTGCCCTGCCATGCCTCTAGTTTGAAAAAAAAACACCCGTTCTTTACTTTAAATTAAATACAGTAAAAATAAACCTGATCATATTTATGTAATTTTAAATAAAAAATAGAACTCTTACCTTTCCTTAGCTTAACCTGGGGAAAACGCTTCCCTGTGACTCACCAATCAGCTCTCACCTTTGTGCTGACATTACCTTTTCGAGCATCCTCACACTCACGCTGGTTCTGATCGCTCCATCGCTCTCTCACACTTTTTTGATGACAATATTCTTATTCTCAAAAATAGCTTCAGGATACTCTTTCTAGACTGTTTCACCGCGATGTGGACTGCAGGATTCTCTTTCCAAACTGCTTCACCGTGATGCTGACTGCAGGGCACTCTTTCCAGACTACTTCACCGTGATGCTGTCTGCAGGTCACTCTTCCCAAAACCATCTCCCAATTGGACAGCTGTCGAGTTCCTCCAACACATTCTTGTTTTATTCACTCAGGGAACGTGAGCGTCTCTGGCTGGGCTGGCATTTATTGCCCAGCCCGTATTGTACTTGTTCAGAGAGCAGTAAAGAGTCAACAACATTGATATAGTTCTGGAGGGACATGTTCCCAAGCAGATTTCCTTCCCTAAAGGGCATTATTGAACCAGGTGGGATTCTGCAACGATTGGCAATGGTTCCATCGTCATCATTGTGCTTTTTATTCCATTTTTATTGAATTCAAATTCTAACATCAGCCAGGGTGGGCTTCGAATACCTTTTCCCAGATCCTGATGCTGGGTTTCGCGTCCAGTGACAATTCCTCTACATAATCGCCCCCCTGAATTTGAACCCTCTGTGTCACATTTGTCCCGATTGTGTTCCTCAATGCTCTCACTGTCACACACATTTTAGTGAACAGCCGAGCCGCAGGAGACTCCAGGCTCACAGCAGTGGGGAGAGTCCCAGAGACACAGAGGCGGAAAATCGGATGAAATCCATGATTTTACTAGTTATTATCACAAAGAATTTCAATCTTTTGTGTGCAATGTTAATATTGTTTTATTTGTGGAGCCGGATATCATGCTCCGGGAAATTGCACGTTGATCTAGATTATATTGTGGTGGAATTGGGCTTCATACTGCAGATCCTAACTTGCTGCACAAACACTGGGATTTACGGCGTGACTGAGGATAATTTCAGGGAGCAGTTGAAGAATGCACATAAATATAAATCAGAATGAGCAGCATTGTTCAGTGCCATTTCCTGCCATTTCCCCTTAACCCGACTCATTTTTTCTATTCAAATTCTCATCTAACGTACATTTGAATGCCTCGGTTGTACATGCCTCCACCACTATTCCAGACAGTGAACTCCAACCCAGAACCAGCTGCTATATGAAAAAGACTTTCTATCCCATCAGTCCAAATTTAACAGGCCAGATTCGAAAGGTAAGAGGCATAAAGCAGCAGACAGTAAGCAATGGATGACTTCTCCTTGGGCGTTTTTGGGCAGAAATGGTGATTACTATCACTTCACTAAGGGCAGACGGTCGAGTTATTTTTTTTCAAGAGTTAGAGCTGACTTAATTTAAGCATATTCCATGAAGACTGAAGATCTGTAAGATCTATGTATTGCTTCCTATCAATGTAAAAAATTCCATTTAAGGATACATAAACTAAAGTTCTATTTGAGAAGACCCCTGAAGATGCCCCTCGGAGATGTGTGCTGTTTTGTCAGAATCTCTGCTTTCTATTAATCTGCCTGTTTAAAAACATGATTTATCTGCAACTGGGACAGGTCCCTTCGAGACTTCACTGTGAAAAATTAACCAGCTGATGTACATACTTATGCTTGTGCAGTGAACAGTGAAAACTCTAAACCCAAGATTCATCACGTGGAATGGAAGTAAGGTTAACCTCAGTCTGGATTGCATGAGAAAAAATAGTCTGGAACGTTGTCTGTTTTGAAACAGAAATAAATCTACAATGGTCCTCACAGAGCCTTGTGACAATATATAGCCAATCGTGGATTAACTTGGAAAAATTGAGGAGCAAAGAGAACAAGGAATGAATTGCCTAAATATCTGTTAATTGAAAGTCTTACGGTTGATGATGCCTGGAACTGAAAAGGAATAAAGCAAGCGACATAGCAGTGGCATTCTGGGTGATACCTAAAGGAGTACAGGGCATCAAATGTTATTTTATGTTCTAAGAAAATTATCTGGAGAATGGAGCAAATTTGAGCATGTAGCATCTCTGGTTAAAAACTGTAGAATTCAGGGAAATGTGCTGGTGTTGCTGAACCATCTGTCACTGTTTCCCAACAAATATGGTTATTGGCACTTGGTCATTCTTCGTCCGTATAGTTAACAAAAAACACACTTTCATCTACAACCCTACCTGATACTTCATTAACGATGGCAATCGAGTTTGTCAGAGGCATTTTTTTCATCACTGTGTCTCCTCTAGCTATTATTTATAAACCCATTTTTTCTAATCAACATACTCATTTTGCCACACATTATTGAGTCTCTGGTATAACACAACGTTTCACTAACAATTCTATGATTTCTTGGCAAATACAAGGTTTATCCATCTGCCCTACAATAAGCAGGGAGCAATATTGACAACAGTTTGGGAATATTCCGATATCCAAGGAGGATTGAAGGCTTGTGGTCAGTGTGTCCACGATTTCCACCATTCCTTCCCTCGAAAACCCTCAGACATCCCCACAAAAGCTATAAAAAGCAGTTTTATTAGGGTAAAATAGACAGGGGTGAAGTTAATCTTCATTTTTTGGCATCATAATATCAGTCGCCGTAGACCTTAATTGTGCCAATAGAGCTAACAGCTCTTCAATTAAAATGCTAATCCTTCCAATAAGCCATCTCATTCTATAACACAGATAATCAGTGCGGCACTGTCAGGGGGCAGCAGCTCCAAAGCGAGGGAGAATATATACTAAACACGGGGACAGTACATTGGACTATTATAATGACCTGTCCGAATCAAGAGCAGCAGCTTGGAATGTTTCCACAATGGATCAGGATCTGGGCACAATAGATTCGAATATAACAACAATGGATCTGAATCTGAGAACAATAGTCCAGAATGTGACAACAATGGATCATAATCTGACAACAATAGTTTGGAATTTTGCAAAAATGGATCAGAATATGAGAACAATAGATTGGAATATTACATAAATGGATCAGGATCAGAGAACAATAGATTGCAATGTTACAGCAATGGATCAGAATCTGAGAACAGTAGGGTGGAATGTTTGAACAACGGATCAAGAACTGAGAACAGTCATTAGTATCATACAAGGGGCTCGGGGTTACCCTGCTATGTTCACTATCTGTTGACGATTTATTGTGGAATCACATTGAAATATTGGGTCCCAATGTTTCTTCAGGTTATTCAATGTTCTTACTATCCAATGCTCGCTATTGTTGGTGTGCATTGTAAATCTTTCTCTCTCCTGTTTTTAAGCATGTAAAGTATGTTCAATTGTAATGCTGTGCTTGAAATTCACATTCGTATCTTCGGTTGATATCCCTGGATGTCTTTCTATCTAGCTATTATATCTGGAAGCCACACTTCACTAATTAGCTGCTCCTTTTTCTCATTTTTCAGTTGAGCCTTGTGTGGATCGAAGCCACTGTCACCTGACCGCATCCGAAAATTTGTCCTCTGTCCACACATCCTCCAACAGCCACAGACCCCATCCCCTCCCCATATTGTGACACATCCCAATGCTTCATGTTCATCTAGAGCGTTTGCGGATGGACTGAGCTCAGCTTATACACAATATAAAGCTTTCCAAAATACGGCCACGGCCACAATCCTAATACCACAGAACTCCAATCCAACTCCACCCCTCTACTGCATAAACAGACAATCTGATCATTTCATTTTTCAAATTGAGACCCATCTGCTCATCTAATACAATGCCATCTGAGCTTGAATCGCATCCTGTCACTCACCACCCACCAGCCCCACATCGGCACACCCTTTCCACCCACCCCCACCACCCCACACCACCACCTTGCTCAAAATTCACGTCCTGGTTGCAAACCTTTATAAAACTCAAAAGATACCACGTTCTGCTGCATTTAATCTAAGTGGAATCAAATCCCGCTTAACCACCGTTCCTGTGCTCAGAGAGTTACATCGGCTGGCAGGCCGAAAGAGACTATTTTCATTCGTATATAGTTGCCCCTCCCCACTTTAGAGAGGTTTTCGCCTTCGAATGTTTAACAAATGTACGTTAGAAATGCAATATCAAAACACAAAGCACCGCATTAGTGGCCAGTTTATTTCACATTATACCGCTGCATCTTCTATGAATCAGATTATATCTGAGACTTCCGTTTATCACACATTCAGCAAACGGAAAAAGAACTGCATCTTTCCTCAACTAGTCAAAATTTTGAAAACATTACTTTTAATTTCTCAGCACACAATTCTGACATTGGTGCAGGAGCAGAATGATCTGTATGTGCATGCATGTGAATTAGTGAATGTGGGAGAATGGGTTGAGACAGTGGTTCATTAATCTTCCCACATCCAGGGCATTATGAGGAGGAACATTGAGTACGAAAGCAAGATGGAGATGATAAACCTCCATAAAACGCACTTTCATCCTCAGTTGGAGCATTGTGCACAGCTCTGGAAATATCATTTCAACAAGAATGTTAGGGCACCAAAGATGGCACAGAAAAGTTGGATGACAATTTGCCCTGAGATGATTAATCCAAGTTGTGTAGATGAATTGGAAAAGTTTTGTCTGTCCTTCTTGGAAAACAGAAGATGGAGGGGCGACATGAAGAGGCATTTAAAATTCTAAATGATCATGAACAAGTAGGCTTGGAGAAACCCTTTCATTGTTGGAAGTTTCGAAAAACAGAAAGCAAGGATGTAAGGTAACTGGGAAAAGATGTGATGTTCCACTGAGGAAAACATTTATTACAACCCTTAATCTGGATTGCGGTGGCTGAGAGTGTGGTGCAACCAGGCCCAACCAAGGAAAAATGGCATTGGTTTATTACCTGAAAAAGAGATAAGTGTAGAACAAGGGGGAGATGTCTGTGGAAGTGCCACCAGCGACTTGCTCCGTCAGTGGACCAGCATGGATAAGATGTACTGAATATCTTCCGTCCATGCTGCACACATTCTGTGGTTGCACTCTTCATGATAATAAGTAAGCTTCTCCAATCTATCCATGTCATTGTAATGACTCCCCTGTGGTGCCATTCTTGCCTCTGCCTCTCTACCCTCTAGACATTATTCACGTTATTTCAAAAGTGAACTGCACATTATTGGCCACAATACAATATATTTGGCCAAACTAGTGTTTTCAATAGTTGTAGAAAAGCTTTCTGGTGTTTGCATCCATTCATCAAGCTGAAGGTCCTTGCTGATATATTAACTACTTTTGTTAACCTCGCCTGATGTGTTCAAATAGTGGGAACAGTCACCCAATATCGCTGTGCTGCTGCACCTCCAATAAAATTGAGCTCTACAATATCAGTAATCTACTTTGAAAATTTACTTGTAATTTCAGGTAAAATCAATTAAATGTATTAATAGTTACAGTGGCACAACAGAAAATGACAACAGGCTATCAACTGAACTTTTCTGCTAACCTAATGTACTTTTTTCCTGTTTATTTCCCTGTCTCGTAGTTATATCACTGACAATTCTGATCATTTCCCGGGGAAAGTGTGGTCTCACCAAATGTGTAACCTACTACCTGTTGGCAATGGCTTCGGCGGATCTAATGGTGATTGTACTCGATATGGTATTGAGGCATATTCCAATTGTTCATCGGGAGCAGTTTCGTTTCATGTGGTTCCTTCGAATCTGTAATATCCATGCTGTGCTGCTTTATGCAGCCACTGATTGCTCAGTCTGGTTCACCGTCACTTTCAGTTTTGACCGATTTGTAGCCATATCTTTCCGAACTTTGAAATACAGATATTGTACTGAAAAGACAGCAGCTGTGGTTCTTGGAACAGTGACTGTGCTGAGCTTTTTAAATAACCTTTTCTGGTATTTCATGTTCACAGGACAGTATCAATTGATGAACATGCCCTGGTTTTGTTCTGTAAAGCTACATGTTTACTACTCTACGGTTTGGGTAACACTCGAGTTTGTCCATTACATTCTTACTCCCTGTGTCCCATTTGTCGTGATCCTGCTGCTGAATGTTTTCATCGTCAGACAAATTTTAGTGAGCAGCAGAGCCCGCAGGAGACTCTGGGCTCAGAGCAGTGGAGAGGGGCTCAGGGATCCGGAGATGGAGAGTCGAAGGAAATCCATGATTTTACTCTTTCCCATCTCGGCAAATTTCCTGCTGTTGTGGTCAACGATTATGGTATATTCTGTATGGATCCGCATGCAAAATTTGGGTTATTTGTCCATGTTACTGCATCCTTATGTTCAGGAACTGGGCTTCATGTTGCAGCTCCTGAGCTGCTCCACAAATTCTTGTATTTATGCCCTGACCTTGACAAAATTCAGGGAGCAATTGAAGCATATACTGCAATGTCCCTTTGCACCAATCGTGGAATACATTCAAAAAAGAGAAATGAATCAGGGAAGGACAAGCATTTTCTCATTTTAATTCACATTCCCAGTGGGTTCTGGTGCTGTACCGTTCGACAGAGTGACTGGAGGAGTTGGATAACACCGCCACCGCCATGGGCTGTGGGGTCGGTGCCTGATGGCCATGGTGACATTATTGACGTGAGGCATCTAGTCCGCAGAGTTCCCATTCAGCAGGTGGGCGCTGGGGTGGAGGGGTGTTGGGGGTTTAGTGCTGTTTCACATGACGAGGGCATAACGGGAGTTGTGGCACCTGTCACTGTACCATGCCTCGGGGGTGAGATCTGTTTCCCATGGCAACAGCATAATATGGCAGGTTAGTCATGTGACAGCTCAATGGACATGGGCGGGACTGTTCTACATAACGACTTCATATTGGAAATTGCGGGAACTTTGGCGGCATCGTAATAAGGCCCTGCTCGCATTGTTGACAGCTTAATTGGAGGGATGGTTCCTCTGGCACAATAGAAATGGGGGCAGGACCGAGTCCCATGCTGACGTCATAACAATGGGCCGTGAGATTGTACCATGAACGGGGAAGTGATCTTGGCCATTTGTTGAAGGCTCAGTCGAAAGGACCTTGACCTGCTTCCTTTTTAGGGCACAATGGACGAGATTGGAGCGAAGGTTCCCGCTGGCTCCGCTCACCCATTGGCGCAGGGAGAAAATGTGAGCATGCAAAGTTTCACCACTAAGGCCTTCCACATGCAGTCTCCTGAACATCCAAGGGGACAGCAACAATATGAATACAACTGGCTTTTGAAACTTGGTGCTAAATATTTCTCCTGCACCGCCTTCCATTGGGCTTTTTGATTTTACCCTTTAGTATTTCAATAATGCTGAGGAAAATCAATAAAGAGTAATGGAATTAAAGCAAATCTAAATGTTCGCCAGTAAAAGCGCAACAATATCATTGAAATCCCTTCATCATTTACCGCGACAGACACTCACCAACATCAGAAAGCAAGGAGTTAGAAACCACTGATCAGAAGTGATGAACATTAGCAGAGGGAGTAATTGTGAGCCCCTCGACACACACACACGCGTACAGACACAAACACAGAGGCACACACACACATACACACACATGCACAGACACAAAGACGCAGAAACACACATACACAGACACACACAAATATTGACAGACACACACATATACCACAGGCACACACAGATAGATGCACACACTCGCACACACACATACACACAGGCACAAGCTCACACTCACAGGCACACACTCACAAATACTACACAGATAGACATACACACACAACCACACACACACACACACAAGCACGCAGATATACAAACACAGACAAAGACGCACAGACCGACATGCAGACACACACACACACACATACACACATATGTACACACAGACACGCACACACACAGACAGATATACACAGACACATTGGATGAACTAGAATGCAATCTGAAATAACGTCATCCGGTTTTCAGGATTCACACAGTGACTGGGAAATGAAAAGGACCCACTGACAGAGCTCACTTTCATCCGCAGCTCACACTTCATCTGAATTCCTTTTAGTTCAATCTGTCTCTATCTCTCTCTCTCTCCACTTCTTCCTGTGACCTGAATATTCCCACGTGCTTCAAAACCATGAATTCAGGACCCAATCAGACTCCCGAGTAATGATGTTAGGATTGTGAGATGAGGGAACTATCTTTCCTGGACGCCGTCTAATAACTGTCCATTGCCAACTCACTGTGAGATGCAGAATAGTAGGAACTCCCCATGTAGCCTCATTATGATAAGTGATGTTTGTTTTGGGGCTTGTGCAGCCCAACCGGGAAAGTTGCACAGCCCTGGTAGTTGGTGGCTACGAAGGTGCCACAACATGCCGGCTCCCTTATTGTTCTTTACATCAATCATCAAATTTACATTTCTACATTGATGAGGAGGTAACCAGCCGCTCTATTTGTCTGCACACTCTGAAAAGAGTAGACCAATTCTTTGGGCAGTAATGCGACCAGGAACATTCAGCCCTCAAACTCATTCCGTGTTTGTGATTCTCTCAAACCATCTTTTTTCGCACTCCTTCAATTTTAAACTCACTCCCTGTTGTCACTCGCTATCACCCCATCTTTCTTTCCCTCTCTTTTTTGCACTCTGACTCCCTGTTTGTCACTATCCCTCAAAACATCTCTCTTTCTCGCACACTGCTTCACTCTCACTTCGACCCACGGTCTCTCACACTATCTCTGTTCCTCTCACATTCTTTCAATCTCACTCCATGTTTGTCAATCTCTCACACACCTTTTCTATTTCACTCATATTCCTTCAGTCTCACTCTCCGTCCCTTTTGTCACTCTCTCTGAAATCATTTTTACTCCCATTCCTTCCCCTCACTGCAAATCCCTGTTTGTTTCTCTCTGTCACTGACCATCACACTATTTATATCTGTCCCTCTCCCTCTTCACATACTTGTCACTCTCTTTCCCATTAATTACTGGTCTCTCCTACATTTTGTCTGTCACTCTCTCACTTTCTACATGCCTGTGTCTGTCCCAGATTATGATTCCCTGACACTCACTGCGATATTGACCCTCTCTGTCTCCATCAGCAAGTTCCCTCCGATACTCTCTCCGAATCTGTATTAGTTTCACGATTTGTTTTAATTTCAGGATGTTTACTAGTTTCGAGAAAAGGATTAATTTCAGGGCCTGCATTATTGTCAGGGTCTTTATTAGTTTCAGGCTCTGTATTATTTTGAGGATCTGTATTTATTTTAAGGTGTGCATTAGGTTCAGATCAGAATTAGATTCATTTTCTGTATTCATTTCAGGGTCTTTATTCATTTCACGATCTGTGTTCGTTTAAGGATCTGTATTAGTTTCAGGGTCTTTATTCATTTCAGAGCCTGTATTGGTTTCATTGTCTGTATTAGGTTGAGGATGTGTTTTATTGTCATGAACTTTAATAGCTTAAGGGCCTTTATGATGTCAAGATCTGTATTAGTTGCAGTCTTTCTATTGGTTCCAGGGTCTGTGTTAATTTCAGGATCAGTATTAGGTTCAGGGTTTTATTTAGTTACAGGGAGCACTTTCCTTTCACGAACTGCATTACTTTATGTATTCCTGTATTAGTTTCAGGGACTTTATTAATTTCAGGTCTGTTTTAGATTCTGAGTTTTTATAATTTTCAAGGTCAATATTAATTTCAGGGTTTGTATTATTTTCAGGATCTGTATTTGTGTCAGACTTTGTGTTATTTTCAGGGTCTGTATGGATTTCAGGTCTGATTTAGATTCAGGATGTGTCTTAAATCCAGTTAGTATTAGTTTCAGGGTCTATATTAATTTCAGAGCCTGTATTAGTTTCAGGTTCTGTATTGGTTTCAGGCTATGTATTAGTTTCAGATTCAGTATTAGTTTCAGGTTCGTTATTATTTTCAGGATCTGCATTTATTTCAGGGTCTGCTTTTAGTTTCAGGATCTGTGTTAGTTTCAGGGTATCTATTAGTTACAGATTCTGTATTAGTATCAGGGTCGGAATTAGTTTCAGGATCTGCGTTTATTTCAGGCTCTGCTTTTAGTTTCAGTATCTGTATTGGTTTCTGTGTATGTTTTAGTTTCAGATTCAGCACTAGTTTCAGGGTCGGTATTAGTTTCAGGATCTGCATTTATTTCAGCGTCTGTTTTTAGTTTCAGCATCTGTATTGATTTCAGGGTATGTATTAGTTTCAGATTCATATTAGTTTCAGGGTCGTTCTTACTTTCAGGATCTGCATTTACTTCAGAGTGTGCTTTTAGTTTCAGGATCTGTCTTTATTGTATGGTCTGCTTTTAGTTTCAGTCTCTGTATTAGTTTCAGTGTAAGTTTTAGTTTCAGGATCTTTCTTACTTTTCAGGGTCGGCATTAATTTCAAGATGTGCATTAGTTTCAGATCCTGCAAATATTTATACGTGTGTATGAGTATCAGGGCCTCTATTATTAACAGGATGTGTATTAGCTTCGTATTCTGAACTATTATAAGGTCTGTATTTTCTTCATGAACTGATCCGTTTCAGAATTTGCATTAGTTTCAGGTATTATATAAGTTTCTGGTTCTACCTCATTTTCAGTGGCTGTATTAGCTTCAGGGACTGTATTAGTTTCAGTATCTGTACTAGTTAAAGAGACCATATTAGTATACATGTATTTGTATCAGGACCTTAATTACTTTCTGAACTAGTATTCATTTCGCACTCCATATTACTTTCAGGGTCTATATTAGTTCCAGGCTCCGTATTAGTTTCAGGGGTCTAGATTATTGTCGGGATCCGCATTGGTTTCAGCATCTGATGGTCAGCCATCAATGGGAGAGATGCAACAAGCAATCAAATGGAAGAGAAACAGCGGAGCTGTTGGCTGCCGTTGTCTTCCAGCTGAGGCCTTCAAAGCTGTGTCGAATTATACAGATCAAGGGGCCATGTGCTCACCCTACCTATTTGACAGGAATGGGAACTTAGCTTTGACTCCAGGGATGTGACTATTGTGACGATGTTCAGGAAGGGAGATACATTCCGCTGTGGAGGCTATCGAGGTCTTCCCCTCCTGCGCGTTGCCTCAAGGCCTGTAGGTCTTGAAGGGGCAGCGGTCGCTGCAGGGCCTGTTTTCGTTTTAGAGTCCAGGTTATATCCGGGTGGATTTTTGTTTCACGGCCTGGAACGTTTCCATGACGTCTATTTTCTTTGGTTTCACACAGTACAAGACTGGGCCATTTGGCACACATTGCCAAACCGAGTTCTTGGAAAGATCTATTCCATTGGGTGATAACTCCTACTCTTTCCCATTAGCTCTGAAATTCCATCCCCGAATTCCCTCCCCTACAAACCCACCCCCTCCAGGGGAAGTATTTATCCAATTCCATTTTGCATCTTAGTGTTGTATCTGCTTCCAGCAGCTCCCCAGACATTGAACTGCAGGTTTCAGGGGATGTGTTAGTTTCAGGATCTGTACTAGATAAAGAGTCTCCATTAGTTTCATGATCTGTATTTGTATCTGGTTCTGTGAGGAATCATCTCCCCTTTCCCTCTGCCAATCTCTGTCAATCACCTTTAATCTGTTTCTCATGGCTATTATCCAAGGTTCACGAGGAAATGGCCCTTCCTGATTAACTCTTATCAAAATCGAGCGTGTTTTAAAATGCACCTCAGGAAGGCGCAATTTGCTTGGTTGCAACTGAGAAAAAGAATCCCTGATTCGCTAATCTCTCCAATGACTACAACCAATCATCGCTGTGACCCTTACAGTGAATATTCTGCACATCCTCCCCAAGGCACTGACACACTTCCAAAACTGCCGGGCCCAGAGTTAGAGGCAATACTCCTGCTGGGGCCTAACCTTTGACATGTCAATGTTTTGCATGATTTCCTGGTTTGTGCAATCTTCATCTCTTTATCAAGAGAAATATCTACATTGTTAAAAATCTAATTGTGTTGCTCTGCCACCTTCAAACATTGGAACATTTTCTCACGCGATCCTCAGCAACCCCCTTCCAAATTGCTCCAGTTGTCGCTTTCACAATTCTTTATTTCATGTTTTGCCTTCTCTCTACCTCATCTTTTCACAGATCTCTCTGTGCGCTCGAAAAACCTACTGCTTCCCCCTCACTAGTTAGTAGTATTCACGTCGCTCTGTCATCGATAGGCGTCAATACCATGTCCATAATATATGAGGCCATGGCATTTATATCATAAAGTGCAAATGCTTCTAATACGGCCCCTTGTGGAGTTCCACTGCATTGTCTGCTCCAATCTGAAGCACAACCGTTCATCAATTCATCCTGCTTTATTTTTATCAGTGAATGTCACAACCGCTAACTGGCTCTAGTAACAGAGTTGACTCCTCTCTCGTTTATTTTTTTCAGCTGGGATATCATATTTACAACGCTCTAGCCCTCTCGTGTCACTTCCATATCCAAGGTAGATGGAAAGAATATGTCCAGTGCCTCTGTTATTTCCATACTTCCTTCCCTCAGCAACCATCATACATCTTATCGATCACATGTAAGTATTCGACATTATTGTCGATCTAAAGTGTGAAATGATTTTACTAAACCTGTTCTTTGCCTCACTGTAATTAATGCCATTCTCCATGGATGGTAATTGTAACGCTGGAGAGTTTTTTCTTCTCCAATTAATAAAGGATCCCTTTCAGTGAGCCCAGGATGACAGTGGGAGCATCAGCTGTACGAACAGGGATCGAAGGCTCCAGAGAGAGAGATAGATAGATAGATAGAGAGAGAGAGAGAGAGAGAGAGAGAGAGGGAGAAAGGAGAGTTCAAAATCTGAGAGCAATAGGCTTGAATGTTTCAACAATATATCAGAATCTGAGAGCAATAGATTTGAATGTTACAACAGTGGATGAGAATCTGGGAACAATAGATTGCAATGTTACAACAATGGATCAGAGTCTGAAAACATTAGACTGGAAGGATACAACAATGTGCAGGAGTTTCCTTGTGGTGCTTTCCGTTCTTTCTGAAAATGATCATTTGCTATCATTTGAAGATCGGATCTATTTGAAACTTGTCATTTTTGAAAAGCTTTACTATCCCAGCCTCGCGGCTGTTGGTGTCCCTGGTAAGCATCTCTGTCAGGCTATTATTTTTGAGAACCAAGATTAGCTGTGCCAATGTTAATGTTATTGTGATATTCGGATAACCGAATCCATTGTCTTCAGATCAGTTCAGTCAAACTCAATTCTCTATCTATTGACTCCAGGACAATTCACTGGCCAGTATCTGAGGCTGCACCAGATTCTTTCCAACTTCTTTGATTCCTCTATCCTTGGGCGACCTTCCAACCACATATCCTCACGCCTTCCAAACCTGCCCACTGTGACCACTGTAATCTCACCAGGCTCCACATCGGCATCAGCACATAAGCTGGATAAGCTCTCCTCTGTAAGGGTGTCATTGTGGATTGAAAAATCGAATGGTATTCATGAAAACTCCCAGTTACAAAGCACAGCCCTTCTGAAATCCTGCTGCCCTAATCTGAATTCAGAACAAACGCTGTTCACCCATCAGCACTTTTGTCACAAACGAGTATCGTGTCTCAGTCTGGGAGCTCCTGAATTTCAATTTTCTCATCCTTGCGTTTGACACACACCAGAGCCCCCACCATGCAGTGACCTCGCTCCCTGAGGCTGTTTCCCCTTTTGTTCCAAAGCTTGTTTTTCCTCTTTTCCCTCGCCTTCTAGTGTCTCATCAATTTGACACGAGAGTGAATTAATTCACTTTCCCGTCCCTTACACATGCCTGGCCACAATGTCCACCTCTCCAGCCTCACTTATTCCAGACCTTGGAAGCTTAGATCTAGTGTGACCCACAGTGGCGGCCAATTCCATGCGGCACATCTCTCTAGCCTGGGTGGACTGTCCGTGCGGGGAGAGGGTGAGGGAGAGTCTAAAGGTCACGCCAATCAGCCCTTCCACCAGCTTTAACCCGCCGCCTTTGAAATTTGTTCTGTGCAACTCCGACGCCTCCTTTGTTAGTCACCAACAGCTGATCCATTGCTGAGCTGTGTGGGGAACCAGCCCTGGATTTATTTCTAATGGGCAGGTGCACACGTCACCTCTGACAGGTGATGACTGCTTTCTGGTATGAGAAATTTAATGGAGGTGTTTTGTGTGCTTGTTTGGGTGTTGCTACGAGCTGCTGTATATCCTCAGGGAGTTCAGAGGATTCGGATTCTATCCATGGACAAGGTATGGGGTTTGAAGTTACAGTTCATCTGTGTTTGTAATATCAGGAAAAAATGGAGCAGAGTCAACTTCAATTCAACAAGTTGGTGGTCACAGAGCTGGAAGGGTTTCCAGGGTTTTGAGCCGGCGACAGAGAAGGAACGGCCAATATATTTCCAAGCAAGTATAGTGAGTGGCTTCGAGGGGGAACATCCAGGAGGTGGTGTTCCCATGTGTCTGCTGCAAATTTCCTTCTAAGTTGTAGTGGCCAGGGGTTGGAAGTTGTTGTTGAAGGAGCCTTGGCGAAGGCTGTGCATCTTATAGGTGTTAAGCACGGCTGCTACTGTCTGTCGGAAGTGGAAGGAGAGAATGTTTTTGGATGTTCTGCCAATCAAGCGGGACTGCTTTTCCTTGGACGGTGTCGAGTGTCATGAGTGTCGTGGGTGCTGCACTCATCCAGTCAATTGGCGATTATTCCCAATAAATCCTGACTCTTGCCTTGTAGATGACAGACAGACCTTGGGGAGTCAGGAGGAAAGTTTTTCGCTGCAGGATTCCTTGCCTCTTGACCTCATTTACCCATAGTGTATCTATGCCTGGTCCTGTTCAGTCTCTGGTAAATGGTGGCTCCAAGGATGTTCATTGTGGGGGATTCAGCATTGTTGAATATCAAGGATAGAAATTAACATTCTCTCCTGTTTGTTCCACAGGGCGAGGGGACGGGATCAGAAACCGAGGTTGATGCAATGGGGACAGCAACCCGATGGAGAGTGGACGTGTAGAGAATCACGTGTTGGAGTGGTGGTCTCAGGAGCTAGTGGGACTGGGGACGGGGGCAGGATCTAAAGGGAGTGGGGTCTGTGGGAGAAGTCACAGGCTGAGAGTTACGGGAAGGGTTTCCTAAGGGAGAGGGAATGGATACATTTCCCTCAGGGAGAGGGAACGCGGAAGGTTCCCTGAGGGAGAGGGTGCGGTGAGTGGTCCCCGAGGGAGCGTGGACATGGAGAGATCCCCAAATGATAGGGGACGGGGCAATATCTCCCAGGGAAAGGTCATGGTGACAGTTCCCAGAGCCGGACGGGACTGGGGCTTTTCCCCAAGGGACATGCGAGTAAGAGAGGTCTCTGAGGGAGAGTGGGCAAAGAGAGGGCCCCGAGGGAGAGGGCCCCGAGGGAGAGGGCCCCGAGGGAGAGGGCCGGGGATATTACACTAATGCGGAGGGGGCTGGGAGAGGGCCCCGAGGGAGAGGGCCGGGGATATTACACTAATGCGGAGGGGGCTGGGAGAGGGCCCCGAGGGAGAGGGCCGGGGATATTACACTAATGCGGAGGGGGCTGGGAGAGGGCCCCGAGGGAGAGGGCCGGGGATATTACACTAATGTGGAGGGGGCTGAGAGAGGGCCCCGAGGGAGAGGGCCGGGGATATTACACTAATGCGGAGGGGGCTGGGAGAGGGCCCCGAGGGAGAGGGCCGGGGATATTACGCTAATGCGGAGGGGGCTGGGAGAGGGCCCCGAGGGAGAGGGCCGGGGATATTACACTAATGCGGAGGGGGCTGGGAGAGGGCCCCGAGGGAGAGGGCCGGGGATATTACACTAATGCGGAGGGGGCTGGGAGAGGGCCCCGAGGGAGAGGGCCGGGGATATTACACTAATGCGGAGGGGGCTGGGAGAGGGCCCCGAGGGAGAGGGCCGGGGATATTACACTAATGCGGAGGGGGCTGGGAGAGGGCCCCGAGGGAGAGGGCCGGGGATATTACACTAATGCGGAGGGGGCAGGGAGAGGGCCCCGAGGGAGAGGGCCGGGGATATTACACTAATGCGGAGGGGGCAGAGAGAGGGCCCCGAGGGAGAGGGCCGGGGATATTACACTAATGCGGAGGGGGCTGGGAGAGGGCCCCGAGGGAGAGGGCCGGGGATATTACACTAATGCGGAGGGGGCTGGGAGAGGGCCCCGAGGGAGAGGGCCGGGGATATTACACTAATGCGGAGGGGGCTGGGAGAGGGCCCCGAGGGAGAGGGCCGGGGATATTACACTAATGCGGAGGGGGCAGAGAGAGGGCCCCGAGGGAGAGGGCCGGGGATATTACACTAATGCGGAGGGGGCTGGGAGAGGGCCCCGAGGGAGAGGGCCGGGGATATTACACTAATGCGGAGGGGGCAGAGAGAGGGCCCCGAGGGAGAGGGCCGGGGATATTACACTAATGCGGAGGGGGCAGAGAGAGGGCCCCGAGGGAGAGGGCCGGGGATATTACACTAATGCGGAGGGGGCTGGGAGAGGGCCCCGAGGGAGAGGGCCGGGGATATTACACTAATGCGGAGGGGGCTGGGAGAGGGCCCAGAGGGAGAGGGCCGGGGATATTACACTAATGCGGAGGGGGCTGGGAGAGGGCCCCGAGGGAGAGGGCCGGGGATATTACACTAATGCGGAGGGGGCTGGGAGAGGGCCCCGAGGGAGAGGGCCGGGGATATTACACTAATGCGGAGGGGGCTGGGAGAGGGCCCCGAGGGAGAGGGCCGGGGATATTACACTAATGCGGAGGGGGCTGAGAGAGGGCCCCGAGGGAGAGGGCCGGGGATATTACACTAATGCGGAGGGGGCTGGGAGAGGGCCCCGAGGGAGAGGGCCGGGGATATTACACTAATGCGGAGGGGGCTGGGAGAGGGCCCCGAGGGAGAGGGCCGGGGATATTACACTAATGCGGAGGGGGCTGGAGGACCCCGAGGGAGAAGGGACGCGGGATGGGGTCCGAGGGAGAGGGCGGGGAGAGTCCCGAGGCAGTGGAGGTGGGGCCAGGTCTCCGTGGGAGAGGGGATGGGGTCAGGTCCACAATGGAGAGGGGACCGGGTAAGGTCCTCGAGGGAGAGGGGACACGTTCAGGTCACCGAGGGAGAGGGGGCAGGGAAAGACTCCAGAGGAAGAGATGCCGGGGCTGTGTCTCCGTTGGAGAGGGGACAGGATCAGGTCCCCAAATGTGAGGGGACGGGGTCATGTCCTCGAGGGAGAGGGAACACATTCAGGTCGCCGAGAAAGAGGGGACGGGGCAAGTCTCCGGAGGAAGAGGGGTTGGGGATTGGTCTCCGTGGGAGACTGGACCAGATGAGGTCCCCGAATGAGAGGGAGGGGGTTAGGTCCCGAGGGAGAGTGGACAGTTTCAGTTCCCAGAGAAACAGGAGACCGGTCAGGTACTTGATGGCGAAGGGACAGGTTCAGGTCCGCGAGGGAGACGGGAGCGTGTCACTTCCACTTTGGAGAGTGGAGGGGGTCTGGTCCCTGCGTAAGAGGGGATGTGGCAAGGCTCCGGGTGCAGAGGGGTCAGGGCCAGGTCCCCGCAGCAGAGAGGACGGGGCCAGGTCCCAGAGGAGTTGGGACGGGGAGATGTGCCCGAGGCAGAGGGGAGGGGGTCAGGTCCCCAAGGGATTTGGGACGGGGAAATGTGGTGGATGCAGAGGGGACTGTGAGAGGTCCCAGAGGGAGAGGGGACATAGATAGTTCCTCGAGGTAGATGTGATGGGGTGAAGTCCCCGAGGAAGAGGGGACAAGCTGGGGTTCCCAAGGCAGAGGTGACAGGGAGATGTCCCAGATGGAGAGAGGATGGGGCGTGTTTTCCTGAGGGAAAGGGGACGGGGTGAGTTAGCCAAGGGAGAGGGGACGTGGAGAGGGCCCCGATCGAGAGGGAATGGGGAGAGATACACGATGGAAAGGGAATGTGTAGCGATTCCTGAGGGACAGGGAACGGGGAGAGATGCCCAAAGGTCAATGCATTGGGAGAGATCCACGAGCGACAGGGAATGCGGAGTGATCCCAGAGTGAATGTGTACAGGGAGATATCCCTGAGGGACAGGGAATGAGGATAGTACGCCCAGGGACTGGAAACAGGGAGAGATCGCTGAGCGATATTGAACAGGGAGAGATCCCCGAGTCATAGGGAATGGAGAGAAATCCCTGAGGGACAGGGAACGGGGAGAGAAATCCCTGAGGGACAGGGAACGGGGAGAGATCCCTGAGGGACAGGGAACGGGGAGAGAAATCCCTGAGGGACAGGGAACCGGGAGAGATCCCTGAGGGACAAGGAACCGGGAGAGATCCCTGAGGGACAGGGAACCGGGAGAGATCCCTGAGGGACAGGGAACGGGGAGAGATCCCTGAGGGACAGGGAACCGGGAGAGATCCCCGAGGGACAGGGAACCGGGAGAGATCCCTGAGGGACAGGGAACGGGGAGAGATCCCCGAGGGACAGGGAACCGGGAGAGATCCCTGAGGGACAGGGAACCGGGAGAGATCCCCGAGGGACAGGGAACCGGGAGAGATCCCTGAGGGACAGGGAACCGGGAGAGATCCCTGAGGGACAGGGAACCGGGGAGAGATCCCCTGAGGGACAGGGAACGGGGAGAGATCCCTGAGGGACAGGGAACGGGAGAGATCCCTGAGGGACAGGGAAACGGGGAGAGATCCCTGAGGGACAGGGAACCGGGAGAGATCCCTGAGGGACAGGGAACGGGGAGAGATCCCCTGAGGGACAGGGAACGGGAGAGATCCCTGAGGGACAGGACGGGAAGATCCCTGAGGACAGGAACGAGAGATCCCTGAGGGACAGGGAACCGGGAGAGATCCCTGAGGGACAGGGAACGGGGAGAGATCCCCGAGGGACAGGGAACCGGGGAGAGATCCCCGAGGGACAGGGAACGGGGAGAGATCCCTGGGGACAGGGAACCGGGAGAGATCCCTGAGGGACAGGGAACCGGGAGAGATCCCTGAGGGACAGGGAACGGGGAGAGATCCCTGAGGGACAGGGAACCGGGAGAGATCCCTGAGGGACAGGGAACGGGGAGAGATCCCTGAGGGACAGGGAACGTGGAGAGATCCCCGAGGGACAGGGAACCGGGAGAGATCCCGTGAGGGACAGGGAACGGGGAGAGATCCCTGAGGGACAGGGAACCGGGAGAGATCCCTGAGGGACAGGGAACGGGGAGAGATCCCTGAGGGACAGGGAACAGGGAGAGATCCCTGAGGGACAGGGAACCGGGAGAGATCCCTGAGGGACAGGGAACGGGGAGAGATCCCTGAGGGACAGGGAACGGGGAGAGATCCCCGAGGGACAGGGAACCGGGAGAGATCCCTGAGGGACAGGGAACCGGGAGAGATCCCCGAGGGACAGGGAACCGGGAGAGATCCCTGAGGGACAGGGAACCGGGAGAGATCCCTGAGGGACAGGGAACCGGGAGAGATCCCCGAGGGACAGGGAATGGGGAGAGATCCCTGAGGGACAGGGAACCGGGAGAGATCCCTGAGGGACAGGGAACGGGGAGAGATCCCTGAGGGACAGGGAACGGGGTGAGATCCCTGAGGGACAGGGAATGGAGAGATCCCTGAGGGACAGGGAACGGGGAGAGATCCCTGAGGGACAGGGAACGGGGAGAGATCCCCGAGGGACAGGGAACGGGGAGAGATCCCCGAGGGACAGGGAACCGGGAGAGATCCCCGAGGGACAGGGAACGGGGAGAGATCCCTGAGGGACAGGGAACGGGTGAGATCCCTGAGGGACAGGGAACGGGGAGAGATCCCTGAGGGACAGGGAACGGGGAGAGATCCCTGAGGGACAGGGAACCGGGAGAGATCCCTGAGGGACAGGGAACGGGGAGAGATCCCTGAGGGACAGGGAACCGGGAGAGATCCCTGAGGGACAGGGAACCGGGAGAGATCCCTGAGGGACAGGGAACGGGGAGAGATCCCTGAGGGACAGGGAACCGGGGAGAGATCCCTGAGGGACAGGGAACCGGGGAGAGATCCCTGAGGGACAGGGAACGGGGAGAGATCCCTGAGGGACAGGGAACCGGGAGAGATCCCTGAGGGACAGGGAACGGGGAGAGATCCCTGAGGGACAGGGAACCGGGAGAGATCCCCGAGGGACAGGGAACGGGGAGAGATCCCTGAGGGACAGGGAACCGGGGAGAGATCCCTGAGGGACAGGGAACCGGGAGAGATCCCTGAGGGACAGGGAACGGGGAGAGATCCCTGAGGGACAGGGAACGGGGAGAGATCCCTGAGGGACAGGGAACCGGGGAGAGATCCCTGAGGGACAGGGAACCGGGGAGAGATCCCCGAGGGACAGGGAACCGGGGAGAGATTCCCTGAGGGACAGGGAACCGGGAGAGATCCCTGAGGGACAGGGAACGGGAGAGATCCCTGAGGGACAGGGAACGGGAGAGATCCCTGAGGGACAGGGAACCGGGAGAGATCCCTGAGGGACAGGGAACCGGGAGAGATCCCTGAGGGACAGGGAACGGGGAGATCCCTGAGGGACAGGGAACGGGGAGAGATCCCTGAGGGACAGGGAACCGGGGAGAGATCCCTGAGGGACAGGGAACGGGAGAGATCCCCTGAGGGACAGGGAACCGGGAGAGATCCCTGAGGGACAGGGAACGGGGAGAGATCCCCTGAGGGACAGGGAACCGGGGAGAGATCCCTGAGGGACAGGGAACCGGGAGAGATCCCTGAGGGACAGGGAACGGGGAGAGATCCCTGAGGGACAGGGAACCGGGAGAGATCCCTGAGGGACAGGGAACCGGGAGAGATCCCTGAGGGACAGGGAACGGGGAGAGATCCCTGAGGGACAGGGAACAGGGAGAGATCCCTGAGGGACAGGGAACCGGGAGAGATCCCTGAGGGACAGGGAACCGGGAGAGATCCCTGAGGGACAGGGAACGGGGAGAGATCCCCGAGGGACAGGGAACGGGGAGAGATCCCTGAGGGACAGGGAACGGGGAGAGATCCCTGAGGGACAGGGAACGGGGAGAGATCCCTGAGGGACAGGGAACGGGGAGAGATCCCTGAGGGACAGGGAACGGGGAGAGATCCCTGAGGGACAGGGAACGGGGAGAGATCCCTGAGGGACAGGGAACGGGGAGAGATCCCTGAGGGACAGGGAACGGGGAGAGATCCCTGAGGGACAGGGAACCGGGAGAGATCCCTGAGGGACAGGGAACGGGAGAGATCCCGAGGGACAGGGAACCGGGGAGAGATCCCTGAGGGACAGGGAACCGGGGAGAGATCCCTGAGGGACAGGGAACCGGGGAGAGATCCCTGAGGGACAGGGAACGGGGAGAGATCCCCGAGGGACAGGGAACGGGGAGAGATCCCTGAGGGACAGGGAACGGGGAGAGATCCCTGAGGGACAGGGAACAGGGAGAGATCCCTGAGGGACAGGGAACGGGAGAGATCCCTGAGGGACAGGGAACGGGGAGAGATCCCTGAGGGACAGGGAACAGGGAGAGATCCCTGAGGGACAGGGAACGGGGAGAGATCCCTGAGGGACAGGGAACGGGGAGAGATCCCTGAGGGACAGGGAACGGGGAGAGATCCCTGAGGGACAGGGAACGGGGAGAGATCCCTGAGGGACAGGGAACGGGAGAGATCCCTGAGGACAGGGAACCGGGAGAGATCCCTGAGGGACAGGGAACGGGAGAGATCCCGAGGGACAAGGGAACCGGGAGAGATCCCTGAGGGACAGGGAACCGGGAGAGATCCCGAGGGACAGGGAACCGGGAGAGATCCCTGAGGGACAGGGAACCGGGGAGAGATCCCTGAGGGACAGGGAACGGGAGAGATCCCTGAGGGACAGGGAAAGGGGAGAGATCCCTGAGGGACAGGGAACCGGGAGAGATCCCTGAGGGACAGGGAACAGGGAGAGATCCCCGAGGGACAGGGAATGGGAGAGATCCCTGAGGGACAGGGAACGGGGAGTGATCCCTGAGGGACAGGGAACCGGGAGAGATCCCGAGGGACAGGGAACCGGGAGAGATCCCTGAGGGACAGGGAACGGGGAGAGATCCCTGAGGGACAGGGAACCGGGAGAGATCCCTGAGGGACAGGGAACCGGGAGAGATCCCAGAGGGACAGGGAACCGGGAGAGATCCCCGAGGGACAGGGAACGGGGAGAGATCCCTGAGGGACAGGGAACCGGGAGAGATCCCTGAGGGACAGGGAACGGGGAGAGATCCCTGAGGGACAGGGAACCGGGAGAGATCCCTGAGGGACAGGGAACCGGGAGAGATCCCTGAGGGACAGGGAACGGGGAGAGATCCCTGAGGGACAGGGAACCGGGAGAGATCCCTGAGGGACAGGGAACCGGGAGAGATCCCTGAGGGACAGGGAACCGGGAGAGATCCCTGAGGGACAGGGAACCGGGAGAGATCCCTGAGGGACAGGGAACGGGGAGAGATCCCTGAGGGACAGGGAACCGGGGAGAGATCCCTGAGGGACAGGGAACCGGGAGAGATCCCTGAGGGACAGGGAACCGGGGAGAGATCCCTGAGGGACAGGGAACCGGGAGAGATCCCTGAGGGACAGGGAACCGGGAGAGATCCCTGAGGGACAGGGAACGGGGAGAGATCCCTGAGGGACAGGGAACGGGGAGAGATCCCTGAGGGACAGGGAACGGGGAGAGATCCCTGAGGGACAGGGAACCGGGAGAGATCCCTGAGGGACAGGGAACGGGGAGAGATCCCTGAGGGACAAGGAACCGGGAGAGATCACTGAGGGACAGGGAACCGGGAGAGATCCCTGAGGGACAGGGAACCGGGAGAGATCCCTGAGGGACAGGGAACCGGGAGAGATCCCTGAGGGACAGGGAACCGGGAGAGATCCCTGAGGGACAGGGAACCGGGAGAGATCCCCGAGGGACAGGGAACGGGGAGAGATCCCTGAGGGACAGGGAGCGGGGAGAGATCCCTGAGGGACAGGGAACCGGGAGAGATCCCCGAGGGACAAGGAACAGGGAGAGATCCCTGAGGGACAGGGAACGGGGAGAGATCCCTGAGGGACAGGGAACCGGGAGAGATCCCCGAGGGACAGGAACCGGGAGAGATCCCTGAGGGACAAGGACCCGGGAGAGATCCCCGAGGGACAGGGAACAGGGAGAGATCCCTGAGGGACAGGGAACGGGGAGAGATCCCTGAGGGACAGGGAACGGGGAGAGATCCCTGAGGGACAGGGAACGGGGAGAGATCCCTGAGGGACAGGGAACCGGGAGAGATCCCTGAGGGACAGGGAACCGGGAGAGATCCCCGAGGGACAGGGAACGGGACCAGTTCCTCTAGGGAAAGGGAATGGGGAGAGTTTCCACAGGGGCAGGGAGAGATCCCCAAGGGATTGGCGATGTGAAGAGTGCCCAGATGGAGAGGTGAAGGGGACAGGTCCGCGAAGGGCAGGGGATGGGGCGAGGACCCAGATCGAAGGGGGCGGGTCGATGTTCTCGAGCGATAGGGTACCGGGAGACAGTGATATTCACGGGTGATTCAGGGGCCCCTTGGGCTGAGCGGATGTTGAAAGGTCACAGTGTTCGATCTCAATGTGGTTGACAGTTTGTTGATTTCCAAAAGTGACAGTGTGAAGGGATATGGATCAAGGTGAAGTCCACAAGGGGAGTGATCAGGTAGAGGTCCCTGAGGGGCAGTGGACAGGGAGATGTCTCTTTGGGAGAGGGGATGGGCACAGGCTCCCCATGGAGTGGAGACAGGGAGAGGTCGCAGAGGCAGAGGGGACAAGGGGATTGTAACTGAAGGAGAGTGACGGGACAGGTCCCATTGAGAAACGAAATGAGCACATTTACTGGAGGGACCAGAGGACAAGGACCGGACCCTAAGGGAGTGGAGAAGCGTTCAGGTGCCCGAGGGAGTGGGGACGTTGTCAGCTCGCCGAGGGAGAAGGGATGGGGCAAGACACCGGAAGTAGAGGGGACTGGGCCAGCTCTCCGTGGGAGAGGGGACTTGCTAATGTCCCCAACGGAGAGGAGACGGGGTGAGGTCCCGAGGGACAGTGGATGGGTTTAGTTCCCTGAGGAAGAGGAGACCGGTTCAGTTCCCCGATGGAGAGGGGATGGGGTCAGGTCCACGAGGAAGAGGGGACCGGGTCAGGGCCCCAATAGAAAGGGGATGTGGACACTGCCCCGAGACAGAGCGAATGTTGAGATGTCGCTGAGTGAGTGGGGACAAGGAGATCAATGTAGTGAGAGCGGACAGCGCGAGGTCCTCGGGGGAGTGGGGCGGTGGTGAGATCCTTGCGCCAGACGAGGCAGGGAGAGGTCACAGAGGAAGAGGGGAAAGATACAGATTCCCGAGGGGGAAGGGACATTTAGAGTTCCCAGAGCGAGAGGGGACAGTGAGAGGTCCCCGAGGGAGAGCAGAGTGAGAGATCGCTCAGGGAGTGTGGACAGAGAGAGACCCCCGAGGGAGAACGGAGAGCGAAAGATCCCTAAGATAGAGGGGACAGGGACATGTCCCTGGGGGAGTGGGGAGCCCGTGTTCGAGTGGCCCCAAGGGCGATCCAAAGGAGGGCTGGCCGAAGGCGAGTGTCCTGGTTCGAAGAGGGAATGGTCCCATTCAGTGAGGGGACAGGGAGGCGGGATATGGACAGGTTCCTAGATCATAACCAGGTAAGTATTTAAATTGGTCTTGCAGTTGTTTTTTTTATTCCAACGACTTTCAATCTGTTTCTTTTGATTTCAGTTCGATTTCCACTGTAAACAAACACTAATTTTCTATTCTATTCACACCCATCATCTATTGGAACTACTCTGCTAAACATTTCCAGCTCCCATTCACTGCCTGAGGGAGAGCAATCTCTGTTTCAGCCCTTGCAGCTGGAGCCCGCACTCCCCCTCCACAGATTCTGGAGCATTCTGGTGAATCTCCTCTCTTCCCTGTTCAAGGCCTTGACTCCACTTCTAGTGTTTATTGGTCGAGGGTTTTGGAGGTGCTGTCTAAGGAGCCTTGGTGAATTTGTGCAGTGCATCTTGTAGATGGAATACAATGCTGCCGCTGTGCGTCAGTGTTGGTGGGACTGAACGGTTAAGGAGCTGCATGAGGTGCCAATCAATCGGGGCTGCCTTGTCCTCGATGGTGTAGAGCTTCCTGCGTTGTTGGAGCTGCTCTCATTCAGGAAATTCGAAATGATCTCATCATACTCCTGACTTGTGCCTTCGAGATATGGAAAGAGGTCCTGTGTACTTGATTAGGGGAAGCAGAAGTGGAGCTCATTGGGAAGAAAGCAATGAACTTATAATTGGAGATTTAACGATGCAAATGTCTTTGGGTGTCAGGGGGGGATTTATAGACTCTCCATTGTTGGTGATGGTCATTGCCTGCTTATTGTGTGGTGCGAATGTTGCTGTCCAATTACCGGAATGCAGTGGCTTATTGCTAATGTCATTAAACGAGTGACCCAGAGAGCCAGGATCATGTCCTGGAGACACTGGCTCAAGTACAACCACTGCTGCTGTTAAATTAAAAGAACTTAGTAATTCTGGAGTATGAAGCTAGACACAGTAACTGTCCGACCGTGAACCCATAGAGCATTGCTGGAACAATTCAGGTGGTTCACTTTTGGGAAGAATATCTGCCGGCATTACCTGTTCTGACATACATGTGAATCCAGCCCCACAGCAACATGTTCGTGTCTGCAATGGCGGAACAGGCCGCTCAGTTGTATCAAACTGCTATCTAAAAAAAAAGGAAAATGTATTTGTTTTTGTTTCCGATATCGCCATTGATATCACTGATTAGCTCTGTCCATGTGCCGTTCATGCACCGACACTCATAAGTTTCCCTCTTGGTCTAGTTATTCAGAAAGTGTTAATGCACATTGCCTTCTGAATCGGTATCATCCTTCCTGAAGGTTGTTATCACACTTCCACTGGACAGAGCACTCAGTCCCAAGGCAAGCGATGCTCCTCCTGGCCTGGTCCAGGACTGTGTGATTTACACACGGGTCATTGAGTGCCCAGTCCGCGAATGAGAGATAAAGAATGTTTCATGTTAAGATAAAAAATAGCTGAAGATGCGGAGCGACTTAACTGTAACCCCCAAAGCACCAATGACCACAATTACCCAGCCTCCTGATGAAATAGTCGCTAATTGAAACTTGAATCTTTCCTCCCTATCTGAACGAGGTTTCCATGCGTCTCCCATCTCATCCTCTCTAACCAAGACACAGCTCCCAGACAGTATAGACCATTCTAGATTAACCGTTCGCACTCAGTTAACACTAAAATATCAATAACCTCAGTGTCAGCTTAACCTAACAGAAAAGCTGCAAATATTCAGTGAGAGTTATCATGGTGTAGCTCAGTCCCCAGGTGAACACTGAGTACAGATGGTCAGGGACACTCGATGGTCAATTAAAGATATGCTGGGTAATCTCCGTCCCCAGGTGAACCCTGAGTACAGATGTTGAGGGACACTCGATGGTCAGTGACAGATATGCTGGGTAATCTCCATCCCCAGGTGAACACTGAGTACAGAAGGTGAGGGACACTCGATGGTCAGTGACAGATATGCTGTGTAATCTCCATCCCCAGGTGGACACTGAGTACAGATGGTGAGGGACACTCGATGGTCAGTGACAGATATGCTGGGTAATCTCCATCCCCAGGTGAACACTGAGTACAGATGGTGAGGGTCGCTCGATGGTCAGTGACAGATATGCTGGGTAATCTCCATCCCCAGGTGAACACTGAGTACAAATGGTGAGGGACACTCGATGGTCAGTGACAGATATGCTGGGTAATCTCCATCCCCAGGTGAACACTGAGTACAGATGGTGAGGGACACTCGATGGTCAATGACAGATATGCTGGTTAATCTCCATCCCCAGGTGAACACTGAGTACAGATGGTGAGGGACACTCGATGGTCAGTGACAGATATGCTGGGTAATCTCCATCCCCAGGTGAACACTGAGTACAGATGGTGAGGGACACTCGATGGTCAGTGACAGATATGCTGGGTAATCTCCATCCCCAGGTGAACACTGAGTACAGACGGTGAGGGACACTCGATGGTCAATGAGAGATATGCTCGGTAATCTCCATCCCCAGGTGAACACTGAGTACAGATGGCGAGGGACATTCGATGGTCAGTGACACATATGCTGGGTAATCTCCATCCCCAGGTGAACACTGAGTACAGATGGTGAGGGACACTCGATTGTCAGTGACAGATATGCTGGGTAATTTCCATCCCCAGGTGAACACTGAGTACAGATGGTGAGGGAGACTCGATGGTCAGTGACAGATATGCTGGGTAATCTCCGTCCCCAGGTGAACACTGAGTACTGATGGTGAGGAACGGACGATGGCCGCTGAGAGGTATCCTGGGCTTTCTCAGCCCCAGGTTGAATTAGTTTCTGAATAATTTTCTGTTGTGACCACTTCATTGTAAAATGTAAACTTTTAACTTTGAATAAATTAATACTGAATTGGTAAATAAATTGGGCGCTTGATTAAATATTATTTTAATAATACATTAGGCAAATTGAATAATGTATTTACTGATTAAAATGCTTAAATTATGAGAAAGTTAAATATAGGATCACAATTGAAAGATAGACATGTCACCATGATATTTTTGATACATATTGAGAGGATGGAGAAAATCGGATTGCTCTTACTACAGTGAAAGAGATTGAGGGACGACTTGATAGAAGTTTACAAAATTACGAGTGGCATGGACAGAGTAGATAGTCAGAAGCATTTTCCCATGGTCGAAGAGTCAATTGCGAGGGGACATAGATTTAAGGTGAGAGAAGAAAACTAAAGAGGAGATGGACCGGGCAGGTTTTTTTTTAACGCAGAGGACAGTGAGTGTCTGGAATTCGCTGCCAGAAGAGGTGGTGGAAGCAAGTACGATAGTGATGTTTAAGAGGCAGCTTGACAAACACATGAATAGGATGGAAACAGAGGGATACGCACCCCGGAAGTGCGAAATGTTTTAGTTAAGCGGCAATAATATAGGCGCAGGCTTGGAGGGCCCTGTTCCTGCTCTGTACTTTTCATTGTTCTTTTCACTTTGTCCGATATCAGGCGCTTTGTATAAATAACCGTGATTTATACTGATTGACAAGTACGTGTTCTGACCAGTGCTCTTCCTGATATACATTAATGAGCCAGTGTGTACAGGACACAGTTTCATCGACCCTTGGAAAATACAAACGGTGGAAGCATCGTGGATTGTAAGGAGGATAGTGTAGAATTTCAAAAGGACGTAGACAAGAAGGTGAAGTGCGTGGACAGGAAGCAGATGAATAACAACGCGGATAATTGTGAAATTATTCTTTTTGGCAGGAAGAACTTGGAGTGGCAATATAAAATAAGGGGTACAATTTAAAGAAAGTGCTGCAGAAGAGGTACCTGGGTGTATATGTACATGTGCAATTGGACGTGGCTGGAGAGGTTGAGGGAGTAGTTTATGTATCTCAGTTATCTGTAATTTAATAAATATGCTCCCCCTCTATTTGCACACGGGATTGTTATCTCTCTCTCCCTCTAATTAATTAATTGCATTCCTCAATTCGCAGACTGCGCTACTCTCTGTCCAAATTATTAATTACAATCATCCGGCATTCGGACACTGTGTTGCTCTCTCTAATTTCAAATTTGCATTCCTCCTCCTTTTGCACACGCAGTTGGTCTCTCGTTCTCCGCCACCCTAATTAAATAATTGCATTACGTCTCTATTTACATATTGAATTGTGCTCTCCCTCTCTTATTCATTAATTACATTACTCCTGTATTTGCAAACTGGATTGCTCTCTCCTTCTCTCTTTCTAATTCATTAACTCCTTTCCAACTCTCCGTGGGCACTGGATTGTTTATTCTCTTTCTCTCTATTGTATTAATTACATTCCTCCCATATGTGCTGACTGGTTTGCTGTCTCCCTAATTTAATAATTACCTTCCTCCTCTGTTTACATACTGGTTGCTCTTTCTCTCTCCCTCTCTATAATTTATCAATTACATTCCTCCTCTATTTCCAAACAGGGCTACTTTCTCTTTCTCTCTAATGTATTAATTAAATTTATCCTCTATTTGCATGCTGGCTTGTTCGCTGTCAAATTTAATAATTTCATTCCACCTCGATTTATACACTGGCTGCTCTCTCTCTCTGTAATGTATAAATTACATTATTCCAGTAGTTGACCATTGGGTTGCTATCTCTCACTCCAATTTGTTCATCATCTTCGTCCAGTTTGCACTTTGGAAAGCTCTCTCTAGTTTGGTTATTCATTACGATCCCGCTCTATTTTATCACCGTGCTTCTCTGTGTCTCTCTGTTTCCTTAAATTATATTCCTCCACAATTTAGAAACTGGGTTGCTCTGTCTCATTTGTTAATGCCGTTCTACTTCTATTTGTGCACTGGCTTGCTCTCGTTCGAGTTTAATGCATGTGTTCTTTTGCACGCTATGCTGCTCTCCATCTCTCTTTAATTTATTAAATGCATTCCTCCCCTATTTGCACATTGGTTTCCTCTCGCTCTCTCCATAATTTACTAATTACATCCCAATTCTATTTTCACAGCGGGTTGCTCTCTCAAATTCATTATTTGCATTCAACCTCCATTTGCACGCTGGGCTGCTCTCTCTCTAATGTATTAATTGCATTCCTCCTTTATTTGCTGCTCTCTCTTTAAATTAATAATTGTATTCCTCGTCTACTTGTAAAATGGGTTGCTTTCTCTCTCTCTCTCTGTCTCTTTCGTTGATTACATTCTTCCAAAATTTATAAACTGGGATGCCCTGTCTAATTTATCCATTAATTTCTTCCTCCCTTTGATCGCTTGTTTATTCTCTCTCTCATTTAATAATTGCATCTCTCCTCGATTTGCATGCTTGTATAGCTCTCCACTCTCCCTCTAACTTATTAATTACCTTCCTACCCGATTTGCTCCCTGGGTTGTTTTCACTCTCTTCCTTAAATGTGAATCACAACGTCACCGTGCGTCATTCAGGTTTCAGTTCCGCTGGCCGACCAAGCTGACGAGGGCCTATTAACGCCTTTTAAAAACTAATTTATGTAATAAACTGAGCTGCGCGTTCAGACTTAATGTTGGCGTCAGGGGAGCAGCCCGGGCGGTCTTCACATTTGTAATGGAACCTCATTTGCTTGTGAGATGAGTATTGTTGAAGTGTTTAAAAATTCAATGAAACAATTTCTTAAAAATTATTGATATCTCCCAGCCCAAGAGACACTGTCTCACGAGAGGAGATGCATTATCTGTGTTTTCAGTGCATAGATTGTTAAAACTCAGTGTTATTGCACATTGGGTTGCTCTCTCCTATTCTAAACTGTATTAATTGCATTCTGTCTTGCTTTGCCCACTTTGTTTCTCTCTCCACAATGTATTATTTCCATTCCTCCTCCATTTGAACACTGGGTTGCTCTCGCTAGTTTATTCATTACATTCCCTGATTATTTGTGCACTGGTTCGCTCTCGCTAATTTATAAATTACATTGCCTCCCTATTTGCACGGTTGGTTGCTTTTGCTAGTTTATTAATTACATTCCATGCCTACTTGCACAAAGTGTAGCTCTCCCTAATTTGATAATTAGAATCACTGCCTGTTTGCAAACTGGGCTGCTGTCGCTAGCCTATTAATTATATTCACTGCCTATTTGCAGCATGGGTTGCTCTCGCTGGTTTATGAATTAGATTCCCAGCCTATTTATATATTGGATTGCTGTCGCTATTTTATTAATTCCATTCCCTGCCTTCTTGCCAGCTGGGTTACTCTCGCTAGTTTATTAATTACATCCCCTGCCTACTTGCACACGGGGTTACTTTCGCTAGGTTATTAATTAAATGCCCTGCCTATTTGCAGCATGGGTTGCTCTCAACAGTTTATTAATTACATTCTCTGCCTATTTGCAACATGTATTCCTCTTGCTAGTTAATCAATGACATACAATGCCTATTTTCTACATGGGTTCCTCTAACTGTTCCATTAAATACATTCCCTGCCTGTTTACACACTGGATTGCTCTCGCTAGATTATTAATTATATTCCCTCCCTATTTACACACTGGGTTACTTTCGCTAGTTTATTAATTACATTCCCCGCCTATTTGCACACTGGGTTGCTCTCGCTAGTTTACTAATTACATTCCAACCCTATTTGCATTGTGGGTTGCTCGCGATATTTTATTAATTACATTCATTGTCTATTGGCACGCTGGGTGGCTATCGCGAGTTTATTAATTGCATCCCCTGCCTATTTGCACACTGGGTTGCTCTCGCTAATTTAATGAATATAATCCCTGCCTTTTTGCACACTGGGTTGCTTTCGCTAGTTAATTAATTACTTTCCCTGCCTATTAGCACACTGGGTTGCTCTCGCTAGTTTATTAATTACATTCCCTTCATATATTCACACTAGGTTAATTTCGGTAGCGTACTTATTACCATCCCTGCCTATTTGCACACTGGGTTGTTCTCGCCAGTTAATTAATTTCATTCCCTGCCTATTCGCACACTGTGTTGCTCTCCCACATTTACTAAGTACATTACCTGCCCAATTACAGACTGTGCTGCTTTCCCAAATTTATTAATTACTTTCCCTGCCTACTTGCAAACCGCGTTACTCTCGCTAGTTGTGTAATTTTACTCCCTGCCTAGTTGTACACTGGGTTGCTCTCGCCAGTTAATTAATTACATTCACTGGCTATTGCGGCACTAGGTTGTTTTCCCTAGTTTAAGAATTATATTCCACTCCTAGTTGCACACTGGGTTGATCTCGCTAGTTTATTAATTAAATTCCCCTTCTATTTGCACACTGGGCCGTTTTGGCTCAGTTATTAATTACATTCCATGCCGATTTGCACACTGGATGCCTCTCGCTCATTTATTTAATTACTTTCTCGTCCTATTTGCACAGTGGATTCCATGCTCATTTATTACTTGCATGCTCTGCTTAGGTGGTCACTTGGTTGCTTTCTCTGCTTTATTTATTATATTCCCTATCTATTTGCACACTGGGTTTCTCTCGCCAATTTATTGATTACATTCCCTGCCTATTTGCAGACTGTGTTGCTCTCACTAGTTTATTAATTACATTCCCTCCCTATTTACACACTGGGTTGGTCTCCCGAGTTTATTAATTACATTCGCACCCTATTTGCACAATGGGTTGCTCTCGCTAGTTTATTAATTACATTCCCTGCCTATTTGCACAATGCGTTGCTCTCGATAGTTTATTAATTAAATCTGCTGCCTATTTGTACACTGAGTTGCACTCGCTAGTTAATTAATTCCACGCTCTGCTTATGTGGACACTGGGTTGCTTTCGCTAGTTTAATTACATTAGCTGCCTAGTTGTACATTGGGTTGCTTTCGCTATTTTATTAATTGCATTTCCTGTCTGTTTGCAAACTAGTTCCCTCTAGCTAGTTTATTAATTACATTTGTTGCCTCTTTGCATCATGGGTGGCTCTCACTAGTATATTCACTACAATTTTTGCATCTCATTTTCTAATGTATTAATTGCAAAACGCTAATTGCACACTTGTTTACTCTCACTCTCTAAATTATAATTGCATATCACCTCAATTTTCACACTGGGTCTCTCTCACTCTTTCTGTAATTTATTAATTGCATTCCTGATCTATTTGGTCAGTGGGTTGACCTCACTCTCTCTCTCTAATTCATTAATTGATTTGATCCGACTTCTCCACCCTGCGCGGCTCTCTCTATAATTCATGAATTGTATTCCTTCTCTATTTTCATACTGTGTTGTTCTCTCTCTCACTTCCCAATTTATGAATTACATTTTTGTCCACTATTTGAACACTGGGTTGTTCTCTCTCACTCTAATTTATTAATTCCATTCTACCTCTATTTGCACACTGCGTTGCTCTCCCTCTCCCACTCAAATGAATTAATTACATTCCCCTTCATTTGAACACTGAGTTGCTCTCTCTTTCTCTAATTTATTAATTGCATTCCTCCTCCATTTGCACTATGCGTTTCTCCCGATAGTTTGTTAGTTACATTCCCTAACTATTTAGACACTGGGTTGCTCTCGCTAGGTCATGATTTACATTCCCTGCCTATTTGCAGACTGGTTGCTCTCGCTAGTTTATTAATGAAATTCCCTACGTATTTGTGCACTGCGTTGGCCCCGCTAGTCTATCAACTATATCCTTCCTGTATTTGTGCAAAGGTATGAAAGATTGGCCGGGTCGATAACAGGGGGTTTCTGTGTCTTGGACGACTGGCATTTTCAAACGGGATGTTCAAATTTGCAGATAATTGGCAGTTGGATTTCGACACGGAAAAGTGTCAGGTGATACAATTTGGAAGGAGTAATTTGACAAGGAAGTATTCAATGAACGGCACGACACTAGGAAGTCAGAGGAACAAAGGGACCTTGGGGTGTATGTCCAGAGATCCCTGAAGGCGGAAAGGCATGTTACTTGGGTGGTGAAATACGCAATTGGGGCACCTGCCTTCATGAATCGATGCAATGATTATAAAGTAGAGAGTTCATGTTGGAGTTGTAAAGAACATTGATGAGACCAAAACTGTGTGTAAATAGATTGGCACATCTAGAGCGGGTGCAGAGGAGATTCACCAGGATGCCGCCTGGGATGAAACATGCTAGTTCTGATGAAAGGTTGGATAGTCGTGGGTTACCTTGGTTGGAGCAGAGAAGACTGAGGAGCGACCTGATCGAAGTTTTCGAGATTATAAGGGGCATGGAATGATTTGATAGTGAGCAGCTGAGGCCTTAGTTGAAGGGACAGTGACGAGGAGTCACATGTTTAATGTGAGGGGCTGGAGGTTGAGGGGTGATGTGAGGAAAATCTTTTGTTTACCCAGAGGGAGGTGCTGGTCTGGAATGCACTGCCTGGGATTGTCGTGGCAGCGGGTTGCCTCACATCCTTTTAAAAAGGACGTGTATGAGCACTTGGCATGTCATAACGTTCAAGGCTATGGGCCATGTGCTGGTAAATGGGATTGGGTACTTAGGTCAACTGTTTCTTAAATCTCAGTGAAGACTTGATGCGCCGAAGTGCCTCTTCTGTTTTGTTTGATTCTCTGATTCAGTAAAAGGTGTGTGTGTGTGATTAGGAGACCATCCAGCAGAGTTATGGAGAAGTAATGGTGAGTGGGTAAACCAGAACCGCATTGCAGGTTGATATAATTTCTCTACGTTTTACCTCTGTACCTGGGAAAATTTGCAGTAGAATCTCCCCTTTGTTGTGTCCTTACTTTGTTGACCTGATTCCTATTGAAAGAATCCTGTTAACCTCTACCTGCCTCCTCCTGCAGGCGACAATCCTGTGTCTCAATTGTTGTTGGAACAATAGTGGCTCCGTTTCCCAAAATCCCCAGCGGCTGGGAACGTACTTTATCAGTGACATGGACCGCGCTGCACTCTGGGCGGTATAGCCCAGCGCACATGCGCAGCTCCGCTCCCCAGAGACGACAGAGAAGATTGCTTCTTCTTCCTTATTATTATTAATAATAATAATCACTTCCCCACAGGATCAGAACGCTGGGTGCCGGATGTCACTGATTTATTCAGTAAATATTCACCAATGAAGAAAACGTGAGTGGCAAAGCTTCAGAGAAAATGATGCAAAATTGTGGTTGAAATTTCAAATGAGTTAGTCACCAGTTCAGAATCGAATTCAATCAGATTATAGAGACATGGGAGTGAGGAGCAGGATTACGCCATTCAGCCCCTCAAGCCTGCTCCGCCTTTCGACAAGGTCATGGCTGAACTGCTTGTGACATCACCTCCGCACACCTCTTTCTGCCCTCCACCCCAAGCAAGTAACATTTTAACCCCTTGTGGATCATAAACCTGTCTAACGCAGCATTGAATATATTTAGTGAGCCGGCCTCACCTGCTCTGTGGGGGAGAGAGAAGATTCCGCAGGCTGACGACCCTCTAAGGGAATAAATTCCTCCTCACCTCCGTTTTCAATGGGAGATCCCTTAGTTCGAAACCGTGACCCCTTCACGTCGTGTTGTAGATTCCCCCACCCCCAAAAAGGGGAAAACATCCTTTCAGTATTCTTGATACAGTAAGGTCGCCTATCCTTCTTCCAAACTCTAACGGGCACCAGCAGAACATAGCCAAACTGTCCTCGATAAGGCAGTGCTCTTCTTCCAGGAATCAGCCCAATGAATCCTCTCTCAACGGCATCTCTTGTGATCCGGCCCGTTCTAAAGGAAGGGATACAAATATATATATATATATGAACTGAATCGATAACTAGCAGTTACAATCCCCAACCTTTCAGACGCTTTATTCCCTCAACTGTACAAGGCACAAGTTAGACCATACCAAGAATACTGTGAATAGTTTTGGTCTCGTTATCTAAGGAATGTGATATTGGCATTGGATGGAGTCCAGAGAAAGTTCACTAGGTTGATCCTTCTGATGGAGGGATTTTCTTACGACGAGAGGTCGACAAAGTTGGGCCTGGACTCATTGGATTTTAGACATTTGAAATGTGATGTTACTGAAAGATAGAAAATTGTTGGGGAGTTTGACAGGATGGATGCTGAAAGGCTGTTTTCCCATGTGGGAGGGTATACGGCCAGAGGGCATAATCTCAGAATAAGGGCAGTGTAAAGGGAATTTAACATTGAGAAGAGGAGAAATTTCTTCTTTCAGTGGGTAGTCAATCTGTGGAATTCTTTACCTCAGAGTGCCCAGGAAGCGAGGTTGTGAAGCATTTTCTTGGCTGAAATAGACGGATTTTCAATCAATACCGGAATCAAGGGGTTTGGGGGAAAGACAGGAAAGTGGAGTGAGGGATTATCTGGTCAGCCAAGATCTCATTGAAGGGTGGAGTGGACTCGATGGGCCGAACGGCCTACTTCTGCTCCTACCTCTTCTGGCCTTAAATCACAAAACAAATCTTCTCAATTAATATCAAGAGCTATCGCAGATGCTGATTCAATCTCATGGCCGCCATAAACCCAAAATCGCATAATAACCCCAAAACACAACATCCCACCCCACGCACCACCACTAGTGAGCCCACACCCTCATGCTTTCCGAGACTATCTGTCATTCCAGAAATCTGGCTGGAAACCACTCGGTGAAGAAGCGGGATCTCCGTGGATATTTCTTCATCTCCTCGTCGGGATTCTCTTGTAATGTTGTGACCAGCTTATTGCAGGGAAGATATTTTTTCAGCATTTCATGTACCTGGGAATGGACAGGTGGGGAGTCAGGTTGGTGTGAATGGGAACTCTGTTACTGATCAACTCTAAAGTAATCTCAGGAAACATGGACGGACCCCTTAGTACGAGGGAAATGCCTTCCCTGAACAGGAGGGGGAAACGTGGCCACCTCGCTGCACTTGAACATCCCCTGTCCCCTCCACACCAGGTCCCTCTCTGCCCATTCAGCATCTGGGGAATTCACTCCCACCATCTGTTCAATCAAACCCCTATCAGAGAGTGAGGAAGGAATTCTTATCCCTGCCCTCGATTCAATGTCTACCGGAAATGACCAATCAATGGAATGTTAAATAATGCCATCTCGGATAATTGATGCACTGAGCCCAAGAATGACTGCAGGATGAACCCACTCACCTGGCAGAGATGGGCTTCCTTTTCCTCCATAGTGTCCAGTTTGTTCTTCCTGATGAACATCGCTTGGACTTTGGCATTCATTTGGTCACAATCCAATTTGCTGATACCAGGACGATTGGACCATCGAGAGAACAAGGCTTCAGACACACCCACACAAAGCCCCTGGGCAGCATTAGAGGTGGAAGTTAGAACTGGCTACGGAGGTGGATTGGAGAGGATGAGTGTGGGTGGGGGAGATGGGAGGGGCGAACCTCGAGATTCAGTCCCTGTCCACTCCCCTCCCTGACAGAATGAATACATTACCATGATGGAGTTGTATTGGGAGAATGTTATCCACAAATTGAGTTGAAATGTCAGGCACCTGAGTCTGATGATCCCACTCTGACTGTGGATGAATCCTGAGCGCATTTTCGACTACATTGTTCCTCGGATCCCTGGTTGTGTGACGTCTCCGGGTCTGTGATAATAAATGAATATATTACGCACATTAAGTGCTTGTTGAAACCCCAAATTCCGCTTGTCAATCACCGCTGCCTGAATAGTTTTGGATGACAGTAGCAAGAAACTCAGATGCAGACTTACTCAGAACAGCTCAGTATAAGAGAGGTATTTTTAAACTGCACAGTCAGTAATGGACACAGATTCAGTAGGAAGAGCCATTGGCCTGAGTAATACAGGTACAGGGTGAGCATATTTGTTAATTTTGAACTTGGTTCAAATTGAGACTTGGAATGCTAAATCTGATTCAAGTCTAGAGTTAAAGCAAATTTACAAAAGGAGCCTTATGCTGACCCTGAAATATTCAGTTAAATGGGCGTCTGCATTAACATTGGAGACATGGAGGATTGCAGAGTGCAGATCACCTCAATAGATCATGTAATTGGTAGGAAAGTTTAGAAAATGGTTCACGTGAATATTTTTAAGTCTGAAACCCACAAATGTCAGTCTGCTCTGCCACTGCTGGCTGCAACCCCGTCACTAATTCTAAGTCCTCGCAGTTATAACATCCCACTCCCTTCCGTCGTGGCATCCCAGTCCCCTCAGTACCTACACCCCACTCCCCTCAGTAACTACACTCCCAGTGTCCTCAGTCACGAGATCCCAACCACCTCAGTCACAACATCCCACTCCCCTCAGCCATTATATCCGCATCCTGTCTGTCACTACAAGCCACTTCCCTCAGTCACGGAATCCCACTTCCCTCAATCACTATATCACTCTTCCCTTAGTCATGGCAAACCACTTGTCTCACCCAGTATATCCTAAAAACATCAGGCATTACCGCCCGGTCCACTCAGTCACTGCCCCCCAATCTGCTTGTTCATTACTTCCGGCTCCATTCAGTATGATATTTCATTGATCATATTGTGTGAAGAGTTTTGTAGAATATCCCCTCCAGACTGGAAACTGTTATATCAGATCCTCTTGGGCTTAATAAGGCCCAAGGGGGGCAGTCACTTGGTACCTTGTGAGAGATGCCGATATTTTAGCTTTTCAAACAGGCGATCTGGGTAAAAAATCCCACCCCACAATTTCCAAAAGCCCCTCATCTAATCCAGACGGTAGCTGGAGTGATTTCCCAGTTCACAGTTTATCTCAGAAAGTCGTTCAGGGTGGCTCAGCCTGTGTCATGAAGAGTCTGATAATTCACCTCGATCAGTGGACCTCCTGTAAACATTGGGGGTCGGGAAGATTATGAGGAGTGAGAGTGTTCAGCTCTGCATTGAATGAGTTTTAAAATCGTAGCGAAGGGGACATTTCAGCTGCTCTCTGCACTTAGCCTGGGTTACTGCTTTGAAACCAGTGTTTGTGCAGCAGCTCAGGGGCTGCAGCATGAAGTCTATTTCTCTAATATAAACAGTTGCATTTATAGAACTGCAGACCAAAGCTACCAATCACCACCAAAAGGTAAACATCGTGAAGACAGCCCATAACAGAATGAAATTGACTGGGATAATGTGCATTAAAATGATGGATCCCTTCCACTCTCCATCTCTGGGTCCCTGGTACTCACCCCATTGCTGTGAGCCCGGAGACTCCTGCAGGATCTGCTGCTCACTAAAATATGCCTGACCGTTAAAACATTGAGCACTAGAATGGGGGAAAATGGGACACCTGGCGTCACAATCCAATGAAGCATCTCGATTGCTGCCCATGCCCGTGAATTCTGAGCATCCACTATCACAACACAAAACCAGGGGAAATTCATCTTCCAATACACCATGGTATACATAAAATACCAGAACACATTCTTCAAGCAGCTCAACAAACTGACAGCACCCAGAACCACATGTGCAGTTTTCTCAGTGTAAGTTTTGTTCTCAGCTTACTGCAACAAATAGCCACAAATCGATCGAAAGTAAAATGACAGTGAACCAGACAGAACAGTCTGTGACTGCATAAAACAGAACAGCATGGGAGTTACACACAGGCATTTAAAGAAGAAACATAAACTGGAGATTATAACCAGTTGAAAGGTGCCTCAGTATGAGAACGATGAAGACGACAAGCAGATCTGCTCCTTGCTGGCCACAAAGTAGTAAGTGACACATTTCGAGAGGCCACACTTTCCCCAAGAAATGATTACTATCGTCAGTACGTTAACTGTGAGGAAGGGGGACAAACAGTTCAATTATTCTTCAGGCAGGAACGAGTTGCCAGCTGAACAGAATATGGTTGAATATTGCAAATTCCTTGCTGTGCCTAATTATGTCTTCGAACTCTTGTGTCCATGACACTGCAATCCTCTGGAGAAAGGTGTTTTCTTTAAATATTATTGAATACTGAATGTTTAATATTATCAGCGATGGGGTTTACCATCAGCACAATTCGCACCTCAAAATGAGTTACAAATGTGGCAAAGCTACATGAATATTATCTGAACATAAACAGAGGAGACCAATGCCACTTGAAAGAATGAAGCCAACCCTCAATCAACCGGTCAGATTAAAGCTCTGCGTTTCTGCAACATCAAATGTTGTGTTCATTTAAAAAAAAAATCACCTGAGCAGAGGAAGAGGCTGTGCAGTCACTCACATTCTCAGTGATCTGATCCGACAGCAGGTCAGCACAAAATACCCAGCTGCAAGATTTGTAAACAAATTCCGACAGAAGGACTGAGTGGTTGATCCATCCTCCTCAATTGCCCTGAATCGCTGATACCTGACTGAAGCTACTTCGATTCACATTGGTTATATCAGGGGAGATGTGAGCTCACTGGGCACATCAAATGCCCCAGGACTGACTGCGTCCCTGCCACAGCATTGAGGAATTGTGCTGCAGAATTAGCCGTAGCTTCATCCAAGCTGCTGCAGGCTAAACAGATGAGAGGCACTTACTGGGAGAAGTGGGTAACTGGCCTGTTATGTCCTGTACAAAGGCACGCATACACACAAACACACACACATGCACACGCACACACAAACACACACGCACACACACACTCCCTTCCCAACACACACACACACACACACACATAAAGAATGGAAGAATGGGATTGATTTTGTTCATCAACAATGTTATGTAATATGTGACTAACACACACACACACACTCACACTCACCCACCCCCCACACACAAGCACACACACACTCACATATACACACACAGACACACACACACACACACACACACACACACTCACAAATACACGCACAGACACAGACGCACACACACACACACACACACACACACACACGCGTGCACACACACACACACACAAACAAAGAAGGGAAGAACGGGATTGATCTCAGTCATCAACAATGTGATGGAATGTGTATTTGGCCGTGAAAGCAGGCGCCAATTGCACAGCTGAAACCTGGGCACCGAGTCGCACTCTGTATTCAGCTAAGACCAGTGGCTGGCAGGCGTCATCGCAGCCAAGGCTTAACAGGGTGGAAATAATCAAATAAAGAAAAATGAATGGGAAGGACTGCGCATGACTTTAGGCCGCATTTGACACTATGTGGGCCGGCGGTCCGGAGAAAGGGAAGTGCTTTAGGTTGTTTGAGGCTAAGTAACTGCTCCTGGAGTCCCTCCGGTTAGTGCCATAGTCTCAGACATTTCAACTGCTCCAGCAATGGCTTTCCCTCAATCATAAGGACAGTAGTATCGTTGTTCACTGAGCATTGTACATTGCACAGCTCTAATCGTCACTCCTGGAAAACTGAAGTGGAACGTGTGCACTCACAGCACTGCACAGGCAAAATTCAGGCTGATGATGGTCAGGTTCGACAACATTTGCAAGACAAAAATGGCAGGCCATGTCTATCATTAGCCTACGATGATTATAGGATGTTGAGTGCAGAGAGTTCAAGAGGTGTAAGAGTAATGCAGCGAATGGTAGCTTTTGGAATATTTACTGGATACAGTGTCTTACCAGGAACAACATTAACAGTGAAGAGAGGAGCCATTCAATGACAAGGACACCAATAAAATAACATCTGTCTGATAGAAACAATGTTTGGTGCAGAGACTCACCAGCAACTGAAAGAGCAGCGAGCAATGGATAGAAAATTTCTTGAACCACATAGAGGAACATTTCAATATTCACATCCAGGGAATAACCCGGGTGCATTCTCTGCCTCTCTGTGGACATCCTGGCCTTGGATAGAGCCGGTGTTGTTCACACTGACTGTCTGTAATAACAGTTTGGATTGGGTTTCCCTATTAATATCATCGGAATTCCTCTGGTGGCACAGTGAGTATCTTTCCGGGAGTTGATTGGCGGGTGGGGGGTGGGGGGGGTGGGTTGTGTGGGTGGAGCGTGGACGGGGGCGTTGGGGGGTGGGGGGGGAGGCGGGGTGATTCTAATTTCTTTAAAATGGATTAGATCAACCCTGTTCAACACTACCTGACTATTTTGCAAAAATTACAACTGTATTTAAATTATATTTAACTGGGCGTGAAAAATCTCAAAACACCATCTCCAATACTCAAGGGCAGTGATTGGTTTTAGTGACAGATGTGGCCTTCACTGACAGACAGTTACAGAGACAGAGAGAAGATAAAGCACTAATAAATTGACACAGCACGTCATCACCAATAAACTCAGCCAGCACCCGGAAACGGAATCAGCTTTAATAAACTGATCTTTCATGTCTACTATGAAGGGAGTCGGGCTGCGGAGAGAGAAAGTAATGATGGGGGGCTGGTCGGGTTGGGGTAGAGAGAGCAGCGCCCTGGAGAGAGGGAGTGGGACCCATCATCAGCCCTCTCCTTTTAAATAATTCTTGATTCTCCCACCCGCTCCTTGCGAGTGAATATCCCATCTCCAAGCTCCTTTTCTCTCCAAAGCTCTTCAATATGATGTCCACACCGTTTCCCCCAAATCCCATCTTTCCACAGTTTCCCCTTTACCACATTTCCTATGCCCACTAACGATGAATTTCCACTACCACAGAATGTCCTCTTTGGTCAAGCTAAAGAAGCCTCCTATTGGATTCGGCTAACCGACTCGGTAACTGAAGGGAGAAGGATCTAGAGGGATGGGCAATAGGCCACGCATGGGATAACGTGAAAAACAGAGGGCTTCAGGAGTAGGAAAGCACAAGAATGAGCCGCAAGGTTGCAGTGGGGCTGAGCTGGCGTTGCTGATGGGATTGACCAGAAGGGGGGGGGGTTGACCAGGGTGGAAATAGGCTGATGGTTTGTGGCTTTTCTGAAAGGCGGAGAAAAGGCCTATTAGAGTGCGAGGGCTGAGACAGAGGACCGTGGGAATCCTGGTATGACGCACAGTCGAGGGAACAGAGCTCACGCTGGGTCAGGAACACAAAGGAGGGCATGAAGGTCACAAATATGCAAGGTCGAGGGGATTAGGTGTCAGACTGCGTCAGCGTATAGCATAGGGTCAGGGGTTAGGCAGAGGACCAGATGTTGACAGAGACCGTTTGGTTAGGCAGAGGGTTAGGGGTTATACAGACTGCCAGTGTAAAGACAGAATCTCATTGGTGGAGCAGTGTCAAGGGGTAGCCCAAGAGACAGGGTTAGGCCACACATCAGTGGTTAGGCAAAGGGTTGAGGTTAGGGAAAAGGCGAGGCGTTAGGCAAAGCTTTGGGGTGAAACAGAGTATGAGCCTAGAGTCAAAGGTTATGCTGAAGGTCAGGGATTAGGCAGACATGAGCAGGGTTAGGCAGAAATTCAGAGGATAGACAGACTCTCCCGGTACGAAAAATGGTCATGTGTTTGCTAGATCATTAGGCAGAAGCCCATTGGTTAGCCAGAAAGTCACGGGTTAGGCATTGGGTGAGGGTTAGGTAGAGTTCAGACAGATGATCAGGGGTGAGGCAGGGTGTGAAGCATTAGGTAGGGAGCAGGTGGTAGACAGACAGCCAGGTGGAATCTGGGTTCGGCACTGCATCAAGGGAGCATAGGTCAGACTGCGTTAAATGAACAGAGGACACTGTAATGTGTCCTGTTATATGAGCATCAGGGCTCTGGCTGGGTTAGATAGAGTTTCAAGGCTTAAGCTACTTTCTGGGTTCTGGGTGCCGGGACAGCCGGAAAACCCCTGGAACAGGACGTACAGAATGAGGGAAAACTGCGGCCTGATGAGGCTGTGGTGCTGGTACGACGAGGCCTGCGGGGCAAAGTTCCTGGCCATCTTTGAGAAGAATGTCATCCACCTCCACCTGATCTTCCAGCAAATGATGCAGAGCCGCCGAGGGGGCGCTGGGCTGGTGTCTGCTCCATCATTCCTACCGTTGTCTTTCATCTATGTGGGGGGGGGGGGGCGGGGTGGGGAAACAAAACGGTAGCAATTTGAAAGATCGAATTTAATCCTGAATAGTGTGAGGTGCTACAATTTGGAAAGAGTGATTTGACACCAAGTATACTATGAACAGCATGGCAAGAGGAAGTTCCCGAGAAGTGTTCCGGACAGAAGTCTCTGAGAGGAGCTCCTGAGACGATTTCCTGAGAGGGAGTGAGTGTGTCTTTTTCCACTCTTGCATCCATCAGCATACAATTCTGATGCGCATCTATCTCGATGATTCTGTTATAAATGAACTGTAAACATGATATTCGCACCCTATGGCCTCTGATCGAACAGAGCCATAGAATCATACAATTTGAGGAAGACGCCATGTGTCCCATGGTGTCCATTTCGATACTTTGCCAGACCTATCTAATCAACCCTTCTCTTCTCCCCTCCATTACCTGTGGAAATATCCACTGCCTGTGCTCATCCAATTCTATTTTCACAGTTAAATGTTTATTTGCATGCGCCAATCTGTCAAGAAGAACATTCCAAATTTCTTTGCACTAAGAACTCTTCAATCGCTCTTTGCTTCTTTGTCAATCACTTTCAAAGTCCCTGTGCTGGTTACTGACTGATTTTCCAGGATCACCAATTTCTCGTTATTTACTTTATCAAAAACACTCGTGATTTTAAATGACTCTATTAAACCTTCCCTTTGCCTGGTCTGCTCGAAGGAAAACAATCCCAGCCTCTCCAGTTTTTCCACATAATTGAAGCCCCTCATCGCTGTTCCAATTCGTCTGCAACATATCCAAGGCCCTCACATACTTCCTGACAAAATCCTCGCAGAATAAGACGTAAGTACTTCAGTTGAGCTTTCACCAAGATTGGCACATATGTTGTCTCAGTTTCTTAGTTTTGTAAACTCTGATTCTGTTTATCAATAAAAATATGTTACTATTTTAATAACCTACAAGGCTTGCGATGCCATCTTCCACGGCTTGCTTATATCCACCCGATATTTTTAATAAATACCTCCAACATTTGCCCGATTTTCTGCTTAACACTATTCTCTTTACCCTATTCTGTCCCTCAGAAACCCTCTTACATCCCAGCCGGACCAGCTTACTGTTCCAATTTCGTGTTGTGCAAGTACAATTGGAGTGAACGGGTTAAATGAGCTTGTTTGCTCAGTGGCTGTAATTAACGTCACTCTCCATGGATCCTAAATAACTCACTGGGGGTCTTCCCAATGTTGTTAATAAGGCAGTCGCTACATTCTGTTCACTCATATTGTCAGTGAGGGCATCAGCTCCGTGATGAACAGGGACCAAAAGTTATACGACAGGGAGAGAGGTTATCAGAATCTGAGAAGAATATATTTGCATGTTCCAACAATGGATCTGATTCTGAGAAAAATGGATTGGAATGTTACAACAATGGATCAGGATCTAAGAACAATAGATCGGAATGTTACAACAATGAGTAGGAGTTTTTTGGAGGCGCTTTATGAACTTTCTAATTGTTATGATTGGATGTCAGTGGAAATGCGGATCTATCGGGCACTCCATGTTATTCAGGTGGGTTACTATCCCATCCTCGCTATTATCGGCATCCCTGGTAAGTCTCACTGTATATGGCTATTAATTCTATATTCCATGTTGAACTCAATTATTTCTTCTTCATCGAAATTACAAGTGCTTTGGAGATTGCAAACATTTTATACAAATTATAGAATTCAGGGTGACAGGATTATGATTAACATCAGAGATCAGCAATTTCAGTTACACATTTATTGCCAGTTAATCTCTCTTGTCTTCCACCATATCAGAGACATTGCGGTCTATTATGGCATGAACAATAGTTCCAATACTGCACTGAATGCAGCAACATATTGGAAAATTTCAGCGCCTTCTGGCATACTGATACTTGTTATTTGCAAGTAATCTGATTGTTTATGGGGAATGGTTTTATTTCCTGTGGACCATGCGTCTGTGTCATACACATGCCGTCCTGCTTTATGCAGCCACTGGCCTTTGTGTGTGGTTCTGTGACTTTCATATTTGATCGGTTCGTGGCCATGTGTTTCCAGAAACTGAAAAGTAAATATTTCACCGTGAAATTGGTTCTGAGAAGAATGACGGTGCTGAGCTTTTTAAAGAATATTTTCTGGTATTTCATGTTACCAGATTCTTGTTTGCTGATGAGCAATCCATGATTTTGCTTTGGAATATTAGAACTTCAGACATAGAGTAATCGAGTCAAATTGGTCTGCAGCACAGAAAAGTCGGCCCATCGAGTCTGCGCCGGTCAAATAAGTGCCTAACTATTCTAATCCCATTCTGCAGCAATAGGTCCATAGCCTTGTGTGCCAGGGCTTCACAAGGGCACATCCAAATACTTCTTAAATGATATGAAGTTTTCTGCCCCCAAGACCCTTTCAGACAGTGAGCTCCAGATGCCCAGCACCCTCTGGGTGAAATAATTCTTCCTCACATTCCCTCTAAACCTCCTGCCCCATATATTAAATCTGTGACCTCTGATTATTGGACCCTCCACCAACGGGAAAGGTTACATCCAGTCTATCCTATCTATACCCCTCGTATTTTTATACACCTCAATATTGTCCCCTCTCACTCTCATCTGCTCCAGCGAATCTAACCCCAGCATATCCAATCTCTCCTGATATCTAAAAATTTCCAGCTCAGGCAACATGCTGGTAAAGCTCCTCTGCGTCTCATCCAACTACATCCTTCCTCTAATGCAGATTCCAGACTGCACGCAATACACTAGATGTGGCCTAACCAGCGTTTAATTCTGTTCAGCAAAACCTTCCTGCTTTTATATTCTATGCCTCCTCTAATAAAAGCAGGTATCCCATATGCTTTCTTAATCACCTTAATTACCTGCCCCACTACATTAAGGGACCGCTGGACATGCACACCATGATCCACCTGATCCACGGTACTTCCCAGGATCCTAACATTCATCATATTCCCCTGTCTTGCTTGTCCTGCCCAAATGCATCACCTCACCCTTATCTGGATTAAATTACATTTGAAAATGATCAGCCCATCTAATCAGTCTGTCGCTATAACCCTGAAATCTGAGGCTATACTTCTTACTATTTACCACCCCACCAATTTCCGTGCCATCCTCGAACATACTGATCAACCCCGCTACATTCTAATCTAAATAGTTTATGTATACCAGAAACATCACGGGACCCAAAGCCGACCCATGTGGAACCCCACTGGACACAGGCATCCAGGCATAAGAAACCCCAATAGACCATCATCATGTGCTTCCTGCTACTCAGCCACTTCTGGGCCCAATTCCCCAAATTGCCTTGGATCCCACGGGCTCTTACTTTCGTTATCAGTCTCCTGACCATATCAAAAGTAGTGTTGAAGTCCAAGTAGACTGCATCAAATGCATGGCCATAAATTAGATACCTGATCACCTCTTCGGAAAATACAATCAAATTAGTCAGGCATTATATCCCCTTAACCAACCCAAGCTGATGGCCCTTGATTTTCGCTGCCTCTCCTAGTGTAGATAAAGTATCGGCCTCAGAATTATCTCCAATGATTTACCCGCTGATGATGTTAGACTGACTGGCCTCTAACCCCCACTAAATCCCTTCCTACTTTCTTGAATAACGGTGCCACATTGGCTCCTCTGGCACCTTTCCTGTGGTCAGAGACGTGTTGAAAATTATTTCCAGCGCCCCTGTTGTCTCCTCGCTTGCCTCACTCAACAGCCTGGGATCAATTTCATCGGGTCCTGGAGATTCATATTATTTTACGCCTGTCAGACCGCTTAGAATGTATTACCTTTGGTTCCTAATTTTTAAAATTATCTCACAGCCCTTTTGCATAATTATTATCATCCCTCTCACTTGTCGACACCAATACAAGTCATTCATTTAGAATCTGACAAGAGTCTTCCGGATCCACAAACAATTTTCCACCTTTGTCCTTAAAGGGCTCTATTCTTTCTCTAGTTATCCTCTTACTCTTAATGAAATTGTAAAATAACTTTGTATTTTTCTTTATTTTTCCTGCCAATGATTTTACATGCCATCTCTTTGCTCTCCTAATTTCCTTATTAACTTGCACCTTTGACACTCTATTCTCTTAAAGGGCTTCCACTGTTTAGTGCTCTCGTTAACTGCCATCAGCCTCTCTTTTTCTCTTTATCCAATCCTGTCTATCCCTCGAGATCCAGGTGTCCCTGGATTTATTGGTCCTGCCCTTTATTGTTATTGGTATAATCTCGTCCTGCGCTCTCTATATTTCCATCTTGAATGAGTCACACAGCTTCGAAGCAGTTCCCAGCACACTCGGGTAAAATCATACCTGGTCTTATTAAAATTGGCCTTCCTTCAATTTTGAACTCTGATTTCTGGCACTCCCTTGTCCTTTTCCATAACAACGTTAATCTAATACAGTTATGATCAATGAGCACAAAAAGCTCCCCCAATGATACCTCTGCCACATGCGCGGCTTCATTCCCTAAAATTAAGTCCAGGACCGCCCCTACTTTGTAGGACCTTTGACGTGCTGGTTTAAAAGGATCTCCTGATTGCAGTGTAAGAATTGATCTCCCTATAAAAGTACCACACTATGACTAATCCAGTTAATGTTGGGGAAATTGAAATCTCCCACTATTACTACCCTTTTATTTTTACAGAGCTCTGAAATTTGCTTAGATATCTTCTCTTCCGTTTCTCTCTGAATGTTTGGCGACCTGTGATACACTCGCAGAAATGTGATTCCTCCTTTTTTTTGTTTTTTTTTTCAGTTCTATCCATATGGCTTCTTTTGAAGAGCCTTCTGGGATGTCATTCCTCTTTACTGCTGTCACTGATTCCTTGACCAATATTGCGAAACCCATCCTCATTTACATCCTGCCTTGTCTCGACTGAAGACCCAAAACCCCGGGATTTTGAGCTGCCAATCGTGCCCCTCCCTTGGCCTTGTCTCTGTGGCAGCAAGGATATCATACTTCCATCGTTCAACTTATGGCCTCAAATCTGCTTTTTTTTGTCATAGTCCTTGCATTAAAATAAATACCATCCAACCTTGCCAAATTCGCTTCTGCCTTAACTGGCCAATAATTTCTCTGCCTTCAAGCATCATTTGCTCTCTCTTCTAATTTTGGCTGTCCAAAACCCCTGCTGAGCCACCACTCAGGATCCCCTCCCCCTGCCAAGTTAGTTCAAACCCTCACCATCAACATCAGCAAACCTCCCAAAAGGATGTTGGTCCCATTGCAGTTCAGGTACTGCCCATCTGCCTTGTACATTTCCTGCTACCCCCAGAAATCGTCCCAATATGCTTGAAATAGAAAGCCGTCTCTCCTTCACCATCTATCAAGCATCGAATTCAGCTGGACAAACCCCCAAAATCAATACTCACCAGTGCATGCCACTGGAAGAAGTCCAGTGATCACTACCTTTGATGTTCTGTTTTTTAAGCTGCTTCCTGGATCCCAAAATTCTGTCTGTAGGTACTCATCCGTCTTTGCAGCGATGTTGTTGGTACAAATATGTACCACAACTCCATCTGTTTGCCCTCCACCTTTTGATCGCCTTTCAGTGACATCCTTGATCCTGGCACCAGAGAGGCAACATACCATCCTGGAGTTACCACAATGGCCTAAGAAACGGCTCTCTGTTCGCAATATTGCGGACCATCCAGCAACTCTTGTAATTCTCCTCTTTTTCCTTCCCTGTTGTGCAGCTGAGCCACTCAGTGCCATGAGCGTGGCTGCACTCCCCTGTCGAACTGTCACTCTCACCGCTTTCCAACACGGAAATATGGTTCTCGAGCGAGATGCGTCCACGGGATTTCCTGACTACCTGCCTGACACATCTCCTCAGACTGATGGTAACCAATCCAGCTCTGTCTGCTTTGGGGTCACCATGCCAAAAAACGTTCCAGCCACCAAACTCTTAGCCTTGCCGATGTGCTTCAGCGCCTCCAGCTGCCGGTATAGCTCTGAAACTGAAGCTCATGTCGCTTTAGTTGATGGCACTTCCTGCACACGTGGTCCGTCAGAGAGTAAGGAGCGTTTAAGACTTCCCAAATGTTGAACACGGTACAGAACATTGGACTGAGTTGCCCTGCCATGCATCAAGTTTGAAAAAAACACCCATTATTTTAAGTTGAGTAAAAAGGATACCTGATGTTATTTATGTATTATAAATAAATAAATAGAACTCTTACCTTTCCTGAGCTTAACCTGTGGAAAACACTCCCCCGTGACTCACCAAACAGCTCTCACCTTTGTGCTGTCATCACTTTTTCAAGCATCCTCACACTCGCACTGGTTCTGATCTCTCCATCGCGCACTCACACTTTTTTGATGTCAATATTCTTCTTCTCAAAAATATCTGCAGGCTACTCTTTCCAGACTGTTTCACCGTGATGCTGACTTCAGGGCACTCTTTCCAAAACCATCTCCTATTTGGACAGCTGTCGAGTTCCTACATCACATTCTTGTTTTATTCACTCATGGAAGGTGCGCGTCGCTGGTTAGGCTGGCATTTATTGCCCAGCCCGAATTGCCCTTGTTCAGAGGGTAGTTAATAGTCAACCACATTACTGTAGTTCTGGAGGAACATGCTGCCAAGCAGATTCCCTTCCCTAAAGGGCATTAGTGAACCAGGTGGGATATTGCAACAGTCGGCAATTGTTTCATCGTCATCATTGTGCTTTTTATTCCAGATTTTTGTTGAATTCTAATTCTACCACCTGCCAGGGTGGACTTCAAACAGCTGTTCCTGGAGCATGCTGCTGGGTTTCAGGTCCAGGGACAGTTCCTCTACACCATCGCCCCCCTGAATTTGTACCCTCTGTGTCACATTTGTCCCTATTGTGTTGCTCAATGTTTTCACCATCACACTCATATTAGTGAACAGCTGAGCCCGCAGGAAACTCCAGGCTCACAGCTGTGGGGAGAGTCCCAGAAACCCAGAGGTGGAAAGTCGGATGAAATCCATAATTTTACTGGTTATTATCACAGCCAATTTCAACCTGTTGTGTGCAATGTTAATATTGTTTTCTTTGTGGAGACGGATATCGTGCTCTGGGAAATTGCAAGCTGATCTAAATTATATTCTGATGGAATTTGGCTTCATACTGCAGATCCTGAGTTTTCTACACAAACATTGGGATTTACGCCATGACTGAGGATAAGTTCAGGGAGAAGTTGAAGAATGTACAGAAATGTAAATTTTCTCCAATTCTTTAATCCACCCGTGAACTTGAACACTGACTGTCTGAGAATGTCCATTGCGTTTCGGTTTTATTTTTTCTTTCCATCAGCAGAGGATATGTATGCTGGTCTGACAGCAGGCAGAGGGCAGAGTGGGAATGGGTGCAGCAGTTTTGGTGACAGAACAAAAGGACAACGTCTGTTCCATAAGCTGTTAATTGCCAGTGCTTCACGGAGCCCATACAGACTGGAGAACAGAGGGAAGGGGAGTGTCAGCAGTGGTCCCGCAAATCCCTGGTTGTGATAGCAATCAGGCCATCATCAAAAGCAGCAGCAGCAAGGAGGGATGATGTTTCTTGCTGGTAGGGGGAGGGATAATACAGCTTGGGATTAATCCAGGCACACCAGGGCAGTAAGTTACTGGAGCAGCTACAGTTGGGGAGGTACCTTTTCCTCATGCACCGTGGAAGTGAGAAAATTTGATAGGTACTACATGTGAGTGTGGGTGAGATTCCAGGATCACGATTGTGGAAGGCTGTTATGCCAAGTACACCAGCAGATGGGCTGCGCCAATATGATATACCAGATAGACAGAGGGAGGAAAGGCGATATACCAGGCTTTTAACTCAGCACTGGCCCTCTGACAGCGCAGCACACCGTCAGTACTGATTCTCCAACAATGCACCGGTCCCTCAGTACCAACCCTCCGAAAATGCGGCATTCCCTCTATGCTGAATCTCTGACAGCTCAGTGCTAACTCAGCACTGATACCTCTATAGTGCAACAATTCCTCAGTACTGACCCTCAGACAGTGCAGAGCTCCCTCTGTACTGCCCCTCTGACAGTGCAGCGTTCCCTATGTGCTGACCCTCTGACAATGCGGCACTCCCTCAGAAAGGAACATCTGGCTGTCCTCTTCCCACCCCCCGCATTTACCAACCGCACCCTGTCTCCCACATGGCGGATTTAACGCACAACATTGAAGTGCGTCCACTAAATTGCTCTCACTGTCGAAAGTTTGGATGCGTGAAGGTAAACTCAGGGTCACAGAATGACGGAATTCCCATGGTGCAGAAGGAGGCCATTCTGCCCATCGTGACCAGGCTGGCTGTCTGAAAGAGCTTTCTTGTTCAGTGCCAGTTTCCTGCCATTTCTCCATAACCCTACTCATTGCTTCTATTCAAATTTTAATTCAACGTACCTTTGAATGCCTTGATTGTACATGCCTCCACCACTATTCCAGACAGTGCACTCCAGCCCAGAACAATCTGCCAACTGAAAGAAGCTTTCTTTCCCCTCAGGCCAAATTTAACAGGCCGGATTAGAACGATAAGAGGCATAAAGCAGCAGGTACTAAACAATGGATGACTTCTCCTTGGCTTTTTTTGTGTACAAATGTTGGTTACCATCATTTCACTCAGGACTGACGGTCGAGAAGTTTTTTTTAAGGAATTAGATATAAATTAGTTCAAGCATAATCCATGAAGACTGAAGGTCTGTAAGATCTATTGCTTCATATCAGTGAAATATTTTCCATTTAAGGATACAGAAACTAAAGGTCTAGTTGAGAAGACACCTGAAGATGCCACTCGGAGATGGGGGCAGTTTTGTGAGAATCTCTGGTTTCTATTGAACTGCTTGTTTTTTGAGATTGTTTAGCTGCAACTGGGACAGGTGCCGTCGATAGTTCACTGTGAGAAATTAACCAGTTGATGACACTTAATTATGCCTGTGCAGTGAGCAGCGAAAACTCTAAGCCCAAGATGCATCAGTTGGAATGCAAGTCAGGTTAATCTCAGACTGGATTGCATGAGGAAAAATAATCTGGAACATTTTTTGGTTTGAAAATGAAAAACAAAATCGACAGTGGTGCTCATTGAGCCTTCTGACAAAATATAGCCAATCGTGGATTAACATGGAAATATTGAAGAGAAAAGAGCACAAGGGAATGAGTCACCTAAATGTATGTTAATTGAAAGTCTTGAGGTTGAGGATGGCTGGAACAGAGAAGATATAAAGCAAACGACATAGCACTGGCTTTCTGTGTGATCCCTGAAGAAGTACATGGCTTCAAACATTTTTTTTAAGTTCTAAGATAATTGTCTGGGGAAAGGAGCATATTTTAGCGTGTAGCATCTCTGTTTATAAACTGTACCATTCAGGCAATTACGCTTGAGTTGCTGAACCATCTGTTATTGTTTCCCAACAAAAACGATAATTGGCACGTGGTCATTCTTAGTCCGTATAGTTAATGAAAAACATACTTTCATCATCAACTATACCAGGTACTTCATTAACTTATGGCAATCGAGTTTGTCAGAGGCATTTACTTTCATTAATGTGTCTCCTCTGGCTACAACTTAGAAACCCATGTTTTCTAATCAACAAACTCATTTTGCCCCAAATCATTCAGTCTGTCTTATAACAATGCGTTTCACTAACAGCTCTTTGAATTATTGGCAGACACAACTTTATCCATCTGCCCTACGATAAACAGGGAGCAATATTGACAACAGTTTGGGAATAGTCCGATATGCAAGGAGCATTGAAGGATAGTGGTTAGTGTGTCCACGATTTCCGCCATTCCTTCCCTCGTAAAACCTCAGACATCCACATAAAAGCTGTAAAAAATTGCTTCATTAGGGTAAAATAGAAAGGGGTTAAGTTAATATTTTATATCATGGCATAATGATAACAGTCTCCATAGACCTTGATTGTGCCAATAGAGCTAACATTTCTTCAATTAAAATGCTAATCCTTCCAATAAGCCATCTCATCCTATAACATGGATAATCAGTGTGGCACTGTCAGGGGGCAGCAGCTCCAATGCGAAGGAGAATATATATTAAAAACGGAGGACAATATATTGGACTATTATAATGATCTGTGCGAATCAAAACGCGCAGCTTGGAATCTTTCCACAATGGATCAGGAACTGAGAACAATAGATTGGAATGTAACAACAATGGATCAGAATTTGAGAACCATAGTTCAGAATGTAACAGCAATGGATCAGAAACTGAGAACATTAGATTGGAATATTACAAAAATGGTTCAGAATCTGAGTACAATACTTTGCGATACTTCAAAAATGGATCAGAATCTAAGAACAATACTTTGGAATTTTACAACAATGGATCAGAATCTGAGAGCAGTAGGTTGGAATGTTTGAACAATGGATCAGGACCTGAGAACTGTCGACTGGCATCATACAAGAGGCAGGAGGTTACCCTGGTATGTTCATTATATGTTTACGATTTATTGTGGAATCACATTCAACTATCGGGTCCCAATGCTACTTCAGGTTATTCAATGTTCTTGCTATCCAATGCTCGCTTTTGTTGGTGTGCATCGTAGGTCTTCCTCTCTCCAGTTTTTAAGTATGTAAAGACTGTTCAGTTGTAATGCTGTGCTTGAAATTCACATTCGTATCTTCAGTTCAGTTGATATCGCTGGATGTCTCTATATCTAGCTATTATATCTGGAAACTACATTTCACTGATTAGCTGCACTTTGTTCTTATTTTTCAGTTGAGCCTTGTGTGGATCGAAACCAGTGTCACCTGACTGCATCCGAAAATTTGTCCTCAGTCCACACATCCTCCACCAGCCATAGACCCCACCCCCTCCACATATTGCGATCCAGCCCAATGCCTCATGTTCATCCAGAACGTTTGCTGATGGCCTGAGCTCAGTTCATACCCAATAAACACCTTTCCTAAATACTTTCCAAGACCACCGTCCTAATAACACATATCTCCAATCCTACCTCGACCCATCTGCTGCATAAATACACAATCAGGGCATTTTTCTACAACTTGAGACCCATCTACCCATCTAATACCATGCCATCCGAGCCAGAATCGCCTCCTGCCACTCACCACCCATCAGCTCCACTCCGCCCACCGCCCCACACCACCACCTTGCTCAAACTTCACCTCCTGGTTGCAAACCTTGATAAAACTAAACAGATACCAGGTTCTGCTGCCTGTAACCTGAGTGGAATCAAATCCCACTTAACCACCGTTCTTGTGCTCAGAGAGTTACATGGGCTGGCAGGCCGAAAGAGAATATTTTCATTCTTATATTGCTGCCCCTCACCACTTTAGAGAGTTTTTCGCCTTCGAATGTTTAACAAATGCATGTTTGAAATGCAATATCAGAACAGGCAGCACCGCATTAGTGGCCAGTGTATATCAAATGAGATGTCTGCTCCTTCTGCCAATCAGATTATATCAGAGCCATTTGTTTACCAAACATTCAGCAAACGGAAAAAGAACTGCATCTTTCATCAACTTCTCTAAACTAGTCAAAATGTTGAACACATTAATGTTAATTTCTCAGCACACAATTCTGACACTGGTACAGAGTCATCAGTAGGAACATGCCTGTGAATCAGTGAAGGTGGGAGGATGGGTTGAGACAGTGGTTCATTAATCCTCCCGCATCCTGGGCATTATGAGGAGACACAAAGAGTAAGAAAGGAAGCTGGAGATGTTAAACCTCCATAAAACGCAATTTCATCCTCAGCTGGTGAATGGTGCGCATCTCTGGAAATCACATTTTAACCAACATTTTAAGGCACCAAAAATGTTACTGAAAAGATAGACTAAGATGATTAATCCAAGATGATTTGGAAAAGTTGTGGCTGTTCTCCGAGGAAAACACAAGGTTGAGGGGCAGCGTTAAGAGATATTTACAATTATAAACCGTCTGGAAAAAGTAGGCATGTAGAAACCATTTCATTGTTGGAAGGATCGCGAATCAGAGGGCACGGATATAAGGGAATTGGAAAAAGATGCAATGTTCCCCGGAGGAAAACATTTATTACAAAACTTAATGTGGAATGTGGTGGTTGAGAGTATGGTGGAGCCAGGCCCAACCAAGGGAAAAGGGCATTGGTTTAGTACCTGAAAAGGAGATAAGTGTAGAACAAGGGGAAGATGGCTGTGGAAGTGACACCAGCGAATTGCTCCATCAGTGGACCAGCATTCATAAGATGTATTGAATATCTTCCCTCCATGCTACACACATTCTGTGATTGCACTCTTCATGATAATAAATAAGGTCCTCCAAACTATCCATGTCATTGTAAGCACTCACCTGCGGTGCCACTCTTGCCTGTCTCTCTCTACCATCTAGACATTATTCACGTTATTTCTAACGTGAGCTGCACATTCTTCAGCACAATGCAATACGTTTAGTACGTTTAGCCAAACTAATGTTTTCAATAGTTGTAGATTAGCTTCCTGGGGTTTGCATCCATTCATCAAGCTGAAGGACTTTGCTGCTTTATTAACTACTTTTCGTAACTTCTCCTGACGTGCTCAAATATTGGGAACAGTCACCCAATGTCGCTGTGCTCCTGCACCTCCAATAAAATTGAGTTCTACGTTATAAGTATTGTACTTTGAAAAATTAATCTATCCAGACATACAACATTTTAAACCTCCACCATTTGTTATTTTAGGTAAAATCAATTAGATGTACGTACAGTGACAGTGGCACAATAAAAAATGACAATAAGTTATCAACTAAACCTTTCTGCTAACCTAATGTATTCTTTTCCTGTTCATTTCCATTGTTCGCAGTTATATCGCTGTCAATTCTGAACATTTCCCGGGGAAAGTGTGATCTCTCCAAATGTGTAACTTACTACATGTTGGCTATGGCATCAGCGGATTTAATGGTGATTATATTCGACATGGTATTGAGGCATATTCCAACTGTTCATCCGGAGCAGTTTTGTTTCCTGTGGTTCCTACGTATCTGTAATATCCATGCTGTACTGCTTTATGCAGCCACTGATTGCTCAGTCTGGTTCAATATCACTTTCACTTTTGACCAAAGTGTAGCGATATCTTGCCGAAATTTGAAATGCAAATATTGTACGGAAAAGACAGCAGCTGTGGTTCTTAGAACAGTGACTGTGCTGAGCTTTTTAAATAACCTTTTCTGGTATTTCATGTTCACAGGACAGTATCAATTGAGGAACCTGCCCTGGTTTTGTTCTGTAAAGCTACATGTTTACTACTCTACGGTTTGGGTAACAATCGAGTTTGTCCATTACATTCTTACTCCCTGTGTCCCATTTGTCCTGATTCTGCTGCTCAATGTTTTCACTGTCAGACAAATTTTAGTGAGCAGCAGAGCATGCAGGAGATTCTGGGCTCAGAGCAGTGGAGAGGCGCTCAGAGATCCGGAGATGGAGAGTCGAAGGAAATCCATAATTTTACTGTTTACAATCTCGGCAAATTTCCTGCGATTGTAGGCAACGATTATGGTATATTCTGTATGGATCCGGATGCAAAGTTTGGGTTATGAGTCAATGTTACTGGGTCAGACTGCATTAGGCAGAGTGTCAGAGGTCAGAAAGTTTAATTTGAATGGGGCTGGGTGGTTGTGGGGCTGTTTCTGCTCGGATGAGATAAAGCATCTCAATCCCGCCAGGTGAGCACTGACCACTTTCTTATTTATATTTTGCTGTTGCTTTGCCTGCGGAAGGGTCTGGGGTCCGGGACAGCCGGAAAACCCCTTCAACAGGGCCTACAGAATGAGGGAAAACTGAGCCCTGATGAGGCTGTGGCGCTGGTACGACGAGGCCTGCAGGGCGATGTTCCTGGCCATCTGTGTGAAGAACACCATCCGTCTCCACCTGATATTCCAGCGAATGAGGCAGAGCCGTGGAGGGAGGGCTGGGCTGGCATCTGCTCCATCATTCCTACCATTGTCTTTCAATATGTGGGGGGTGGGGAAACAAAATGGTAGCAATTTGCTGGATGGAATTTAAATCTGAAAAGTGAGGTGCTACACTTTGCAAGGAGTGATTTGACAAGGAAATATTCTATGAACGGAATGGCACAAGGAAGTTCCTGAAAAGGGTTCGGGAGAGATGTTTCTGAGAGGAGCTCCTGAGACGATTCCCTGAGAGGGAGTGAGTGTGTCTGTTTCCGCTCTTACATCCATCAGCATACAATTATGATCCGTATCTATCTCGATGATTCTGTTATAAACGAAGTGTAAGCATGATATTCACACCCTATGGCCTCTGATGGAACAGAGCCATAGAATCATACAATTGAGGAAGACGTCATGTGGCCCATAGTAATCTTTGCGACTCTTTGCCAGCCCTATCTAATCAACCCTTCTCTTCACTCCTCCATTTGCTTTGCAAATCTCCACTGCCTGTGCTCATCCAATTCTACTTTTGCAGTTAAATGTTTATACACATTCACTATCCCTGTCCGGAAGCACATTCCAGATATCTTTGTACTAAGAACTCTTCAACCGCTCTCTGCTTCCTGATCAATCACTTTAAAACTCCTTGTGCTGGTTACTGACTGAATTTCCAGTATTTCCAGTTTCTCGTTATTTACTCAATTAAAAACTTTCATGATTTTAAATTGCCCTATTAAACCTCCCCTTTGCCTGCCCTGCTCGGAGGAAAACAATCCCAGCTTCTCCAGTCTCTCCACGTAATTCAAGCCCCTCATCCCTGTTCCAATTCCAGTAAAATTTCTCTGCACCCTCCCCAAGGCCCTCACATCCTTCCTGAAAACTGCTCGCCAGAATTAGACACAAGGACTTCAGTTGCCGTTTCACCAAGATTGACACATATGTTGCCTGATTTCCGTAGTATTGTAAACTCTGATTCTGTTTATCAATAAAAATATATGACTATTTTAATACTCTAAAAGGCTTGCGATGCCATCTTCCACAACTTACTTATGTCCACCCGATATTTTTACTAAACAACTCCAGAACTTGCCCAATTTTCTGCTTCACACTATTCTCTTTACACTATTCCGTCCCTCAGAAACCATCTAACATCCCAGCCTGACCAGCTTACTGTTCCAATTTCGTGTTGTGCAAGTACAATTCGACTGAACGGGTTAAATGAGCCTGTTTGTTCAGTGGCTGTAATTAATGTCACTCTCCATGGATCCTAAATATCTCACTGGGGTGCTCCCTACTGTTATTAATAAGGGAGATGCTACATTATGTTACCTCATATTGTCAGCGGGGGCATCAGCTCCGTGAGGAACAAGGACTCGCAGTTATAAGACAGGGAGAGAGGATATCAGAATCTGAGAAGAATATATTGGAATGTTCCAACAATGGAACAATGCTCGGTGCAGAGACTTACCAGGAACTGCAAGAACAGTGTGTAATGGGTAATAGCTTCCAACTCAGGGAGGAATATTGCAATCCACACATCCAATGAATAACCCGGGTACATTGTGGGGCTCTCTGTAGAGGTCCGGGTCTTTGTAAGTGCCGGAGTTGATGTTCACACTGTCTATGTGGAATGACAGTTTAGAATTGTTTTCCCCATTATTGTCAGCGGGAATCCCTCTGGTGGCAGAGTGAGTTTGTGTCCGGGGGGACTGATGCTAATTATCTAAATAAAGGAATTAGTTCAAACCTGTCCAACAACCAGTTATCATTTTCCGCACCTCATAACTTATGTTTCCCTGGATGTGAAAATAATATCCTGAAATCTTACAATGCATTCCCAAATATTTAGGGGCAGTAACGGGGTGAGTGGAAGATCTGTTCTTCAATGACAGAGGCATTTACAGAAACAGAGAGATGACAAAGCACTACTAAGATCACAAAGCATTTCAGCCATCATAAGCACTCCCAGCGCCCAAAAATTGAATCAGGCCCAATAACCCGACCGATCATCTCTCAGTTCATCCATCACCAGAATTTGATTAATCAGCTAACAGGCTGGGTGAGCAATGATACACTCAACCAATGGCTCTTAGATGGCCGCTCAGTGTCTATACATTCACACTCCTCATTGATCTGGTGCATAATCTAGACCTTTACCACATTCGAGCAAAAACAGCCCATAACCAAACCACCCAGTTCACATCACACAATCTGACATCTGATCCTCTGCTGAACCCAACCAGACCGCTGATCACCTGACACTTATATACCCACTGACCTTCAATTTCCTCTGTTATCTTGACGCAACTGACAACATCTCCCTTGATACAATGTCCAACACTGTTTCCCCCTGATCATTTCCAAACCCTGACACTGTGTCTAACCCCTGACACCCTGCTTAACCCTTCCCGCTCCGCCTAACCCCTGACGCTCCACCTAAACCCGGACCCTCTGCCTAACCCCTGGCCATCCGACTAACCACTCGCCCTCTGCTAACTCCTGACCCACTACCTAAACAGTGAGCCTCACTCAGACCCTTCGCCTAAAACCTGCCCCTCCACCTAAACATTGAAATTCAGCCACTAATCCGACGCTTTGCCTAACCCCGACCTTGTGCCCAGCCCTAACCCAGTCTGTCTCCTAAATCTCATATAACCTGTGACCTTCAAGCTAGCCTTGGTTTTCCTGACGCAGTCTTACCTCTGCCCACTCGACCGTGCATCTTACCATGATTCCCATGACCCTCTGCTTTATCTCTGACCCTCTACTCGGCCCTTCTCCTCCGACACAGAGAGTAGCCTCAGACCCTCAGCCTATCCCCACCCGGGTCAATCCCATCACCAACCCACCCTGGGGCTGACCCTTTGGCACCCCGACCCCTGACAATGTCGAAAGTGCCTATGTGGTGTCTCTGCGAGCAGTGACCACTTTCTGGTTTATTTATTTTGTTTTGGCTTTTGCTGTGCCCTCGGATTCATCTGGGTGTGGGACAGCTGGACAACGCCTTCAAGAGGACAAATAGAATAAGGGAAAACGGAGGCCTCATGAGGCAGCAGCGCTGGTACGACGAGACCTGATGGGCGAATTCCCTGTACATCTGCGAGAAGTACGCCATCCGCCTCCACATGATTTTCAAACAAACGATGCATAGTTAATAAGGGACCGTTGGGCTGGCATCTGCTCCATCATTCCTACCATTGTCCTTCATCTGTATGGGGGATGGGGAGCCAGAACGATGGCCAACTTCTCTGCATCCGATTTTGTGTTAGTTCATTTTCTCAAGAAAGGGCAAGGTTAGGATGGGGTGCGTGGTGGTGGGATTTCCCGAAACACAGAGACATGTCTGAAGACGTACGTCTCTAAGGGGCCCTGCGATTGTTCATGGAAGCGGGAGTTGACAGAATCCAATCTGTTTGAGAAGCAGAAATCGTGACCAGAATTTTTCTTCATTGAGGAAAACTGTTGACTTCTTCAGCCTGTCTAATTCCTCCCAAACAATGGCCGAGTTGTGCCATTTCTATGCTTTTTGGAGTTGGCCAGTAAATCAAAACAATCTCATCAACAAATTGAAAGCTTCTGTAGGGGTCACAGAAGCAAAATAAACAACTTTAAAGAAAAGTTATCTATTTAAATTAAAATGTTACTTTTTCCTATTTAAGCGTACTTAATTATTATTAATAACGACCAGCTGTTTGTCTTACACTTAACGTTGTAATTGACATGACATTAACCAAGTTAAACAATATAATTGACTAGATATTGACAGCTGATTGGAGACATTTTTCTAGCACCCGAGCCTCCCACGACCCGTTTTGTTGACACTTTCAGACCCATTTGCTCGCTCTTAAAGGGCAAGCCCATGGGTATGAAAGCAGGGAAGAGTCTGGTTATTGTTACCAAAGCAACAGTCACAATGTCCTGTCCACCAGGCCAAAGGAAATTCCAAGCATGCCTTCACCAACCTACCACCACCACACCCCCTCCCGCTCCACAAACCCCGCCCCCCTAACGACTTACCAAACGCTAGCGCCCTCCAATACAAAGGAAGAGGACCAGGTAGTTTAAAATCTCGGTTCCCCAAGGATGATCTTTCAGGCTTCCGCATTTCTGTTCATGGCCTAATCATGTCATTAGAAAGTTTAACCAGCGAGGAGCTGTGGGGACTGACCCCATTTCCTTTATGTTTTTTTCGCAATAAGAAGACAGTTCATTCCCTTGGAGTTTCTTACAGTTCCTTCCTGGCTGAGCACTGTTGGAGAGTTAGTACTGAGAGGGAGCTGCCTTGTCGGAGGGCCAGCACTGAGAGAGATTTGATCTGACTGAGGGTCAGTACTGAAGGAGTACTGCACTTTTTGAGGGTTAGTACTGAGGGAACGCCACACTGTTGAAGAGTCAATACTGAAGGAGCACTTCCCTTTTGGAGGGTCAATGATGAGGGAACACCGGCGTTTTGGAGGGTGCGGACTGAGGGAACGCTGCCTTGTTGAAGGATCTCTGCTGCGGCAGCGCTGCATTGTCAGAGCGACAATTACTGAGGTAGTAATGCACTGGCAGAGGGTCGGTAGTAATTGCTTTTGTTTATATTGATTTACACGGTGTTGGCATTGTCAACGAGGCCAAATGTATTCCAGAACGCAAGTTGCCCTTTAGAAATTATTAGTGAGCTGCTGCCTTGACCCGCTGCAGTCCCTGTAGTGCAGGTTCACACACATTGCTCTTCGGCAGGGATTTTGACAAATTTGACCCAGTGACATTGGATGAAAGCAGATATTTTTAAAAGTCAGTATGGTGGGTGCCTTGGAGGGAAACTTGGAGTTGGTGGTGTTCTCATGTGACTACTGCCCTTGTTTATTCTAGGTGATAGAGGTCGTAGGTTTGGAACGTGTCATGGAACACCCTTGGTCAGTTTTGACAGTGCATCTTAGAGATGGTGCTTACTGTTGCCACTGTCCGTCGGTGACGCGGGGAGTGAATGTTTGTGGATAGGGTGCCAATCAATGGGGCTGCTTTGTGCTGGGTGGTGTCAAGCTAAATGAGTGTTGGTGCAATCGTCTGGGCAAGTGCTGGTTATTCCACAAAATTACTGACTTGAGCCTTGTAGATGATGGACAGGTTTTGGGTAGTCAGGAGATAAGATGCTCACAAAGGGTTCCAAACTGTTGAACTGTTCTTGATGCTATACTATTTATGTGACTGGTCCAGTTCAGTTCGTAGTCAATGATAATCTCCAGGATGTTTATAGTGGAGGAATTAGTAATGTTAATGTCGTTGAATGTCAAGGGGCGATTGTTAAATTCTCTCTGGTTGGAGATGCCTATTGGCTGGCACTTTTTTTTTTACTACATTGGTGGAGAGTGAGCACTGAGGGAGTGCCGCACTGTCAGAGGGTTAGCACAGAGGGAGTGCTGCAGTTTCCGATGGTCAGCACAGATTGAGTGTCACACTGCTGGAGACCTATACTGAGGGAGTGCCACAATATTGGAAGATCAGTGCTGATGGAGTGCTGCGCTGTTTGAGGGTCAGTACTGAGGTAGCGCCGCACTGTTGGAAGGTGAGTAGTGAGGGAGCGCCACACTGTTGGAGGGTTAGTAGAGAAGGAGCGCCACACTCTCTGATGGCTAGAAGTGAGGGGGTGCCGCACTGTCGAAGGGTTAGTATTGAGGCTGTGCCACGCTGTCAGAAGGTTACCAGTGAGGGTGCACCTACTGTTTAACACTTTCTGCACATAGTTAATTATTATTGAATAATGAATAATGATAGGTAACCTTTGTGCATATTAGATTACATTTTGAAAGCCCTTGTCTTACATTGAGCTGTAATGAGTCACTCTCTGTATGAGCTGCTGGTTTAACTTTTTAACTGGCTTTAAAATCTGCGAGGTCTTGGTCTGAAAATGGCACATCCACCAAAGCTAAACTAGAATCAGCTTTACCATTCGAATTCTCACAATCAACCAAAATGTCAAACATCCTCACTGTTGGCTCTGTCTCAGAAATCTCCACACTTACTTGTTATGAAAGGTGCCTGATTAACTGGGAGTTCTGCTTCAGATTCAGACTGTTGCGAAAACATTACTCTCACTCTAAAACTAAACTTGTATCAGATATACCATTTGAAGTTGCACCTTAAACCAGATTCACTAAAATTATTCAGACAGCGTCTGTCTCTCTCAGGCCAATGTCTCACCTCACTGACTGGGTGCCCATTACTGAATGTGCACTTTAAAAGTCCATGCCTTATATTGAGCTGTGATGATTCACTCTCGAGCTCAGCTTAGCGCTACAGTCATCAAAAGCTACTCAGGCAAAGGTGATTGACAATTAACTGCCACTAAGACTGTTGCCTGTTGAGCTCGGCAACTGACCAACTTGTGCTGCGTTGTTTGAAGTTGAGACTGCCAATGGCTGCCACTTCACCTGGGATAGGGTGGCAACGTCAATGAGCCAATGGCGGGAGACGTACGGAGTTGGGGGTCAGAAGGTGGTTCAGACCATGAAACCTCCAAGTGTGGATTAGGAGTTCAGGGTGTAGGTCCACATCATAGGTCGAGGGGCTGGAGTACAACCTAATCTCATCCCATAGGAGGACCAAATATTTCTCTCACTCAAAACACACATCTGAAATCAAACAGCTTCACAATGCTGGGTGCCAGATGTCACCGATTTATTCAGTAAAAATTCACCAATGCTGAAAACGCGAGTGGCAAAGCTTCAGAGAAAATGCTGCCAACGTTTGGTTGAGATTTCAAACGGGTTAGTCAGAATAGTTTTCAATCAGAATATACGGACATGGGAGTGAGGAGCAGGGTTAGGCCATTCAGCCGCACAAGCCTGCTCTGGCTATCGACAAGGACAAGGCTGAACTGCTTGTTACATCACCTCCACACACCAGTTTCTGCCCCCCCCACCCCAAGCAAATAACATTTTAACCCGTTCTTGATTATTAAACTTTCTAACGCAGCTTTGAATACATTTAGTGAACTGGCCTCTCCAGCTCAGCGCGTGAGACAGAAAATTCCGCAGGCTGACGACCCTCTGAGAGAATAAATTCCTCCTCATCTCTGTTTTCAATGGGAGATCCCTTATTCCGAAACCGTGACCCGTTCACCTCGTGGTCTAGATACCCCCACCTCTAAGGAGGGAGAAACATCCTTTCAGTATTTCTAATTCATTAAGGTCGCTTCTCCTGCTTCCAAAATCTAACGGGCATGGCGGAACATGGCCAACCTGACATTGATAAGGCAGCCCACTTCATCCCAGGAATCAGCCCAGTAAATCCTCACTCAACTGTTGCTCTTGAGTTCCAACACTTCTAAAGGAAGGAATATATATGTATATATATATATATATATTTATATATATATGTATATATTAACTGAATCGCTAACTAGCAGTTGCAATACCCAAACTTTCAGACGCTTTATTCCCGCAACTGTACAAGGCACATGTTAGACCACACCAGGAATATTGTGAACGGTTTTGTCTCCTTTTCTAAGGAAAGTCATATTGGCATTGGAGGGAGTCCAGAGAAAGGTCACTAGGTTGATCCCAATGATGGAGGGATTTTCTTATGGTGAGAGGTCCACTAAGTTGGTCCTGGCCTCATTGGAGTTTAGACGTTTGAAATGAGACGTTACTGAAACATAGAAAATTGTTGGGGAGCTTGACAGGTTGTATGCTGAGAGGCTGTTTCCCCTTGTGGGAGATTATAGGACCTGATGGCATAATCTCATAGTAAGGGCAGAGTAAAGGGAATTTAACATAGAAATGAAAAAGAATTTCTTCTCCGAGTGGGTAGTCAATCTGTGCAATTCTTTACCACAGTGTGTTCTAGAGGCTAGGTCGTGAAGCATTTTTGCGGCAGAGTAAGATGGATTTTTAATGAATAAGGGATTAAAGGGGTATGGGGAACAGACAGGAAAGTGGAGTTGGGGATTATCTCGTCAGCCAAGCTCTCATTGAAGGTTGGAACGGACTCGATGGGCCGAACGGCCTACATCTTCTCCAACCTCTTCTGGCCTTAAATCACAAAACAATTCTTCTCAATTAGTATCAGCAGATATCGCAGATGATAATTCAATCTCATGGCCGCCATAAACCCAAAATCGCATAATTACCCCAAAACACAACATCCACCACAGGCAGCACTACCAGTCAGCCCACACCCTCATGCTTTTCGACACTATCCTTCATTCCAGAATTCTTGTTGAAAACCACTCGCCGATAAATCGGGATCTTCCGAAATATTTCTTCCTATCCTCATTGGGATTCTCTTGTAATTTTGGCACCAGCTTCTTGAAGGGAAGATATTTTTTCAGCATTACATGTACCTGGGAATGGACAGGTGAGGAGTCAGGTTGTTGAGAATGGGAATGATGTTACTGATCAACTATGAAGCAATCTCAGGAGACATGGCCGGCCCCTTAGCATGAGGGAAATTCCTTCCCTGAACGTGAGGGGGAAACACGGCTCCCCCCTCTATACCCGAACGTTCCCTGTCCACTCCACACCAGCTCACTCTCTGCCCATTCAGCGTCTGGGGAATTCACTCCCACCATCGGTTCAATCAAACCCCTATCAGAGAGTGAGGAAGGAATTCTTATCCCTGCCCTCCACTCAATGTCAACCGGAAATGACAAATCAATAATAATGCCAACTCGGGTAATTGATGCCTTGAGCCCGAGAATGGCTATAGGTTGAGCAGCCTCACCTGGCGGAGATGTGCCTCCTTTTCCTCCATAGTTCCAAATTGTTCTTCCCAATGTACATCACTTGGACTTTGGTCTTCATCTGGTTACAATGCAGTTTGCTGAGTTCCAGGGACGTTGGAACATCGAGAAGACAAGGCTTCAGACACACCCACACAAAGCCCCTTGGCAGTGTTAGAGGTGGGATTGAGAACTGGCTTCGGAGGTAGATTGGAGGGGAGGAGTGAAGTTGCGGGAGAGGGGAGGGGCAATGCTCGAGAATCCGATTCTATCTTACCCCTCGCTGACAGAATGAATCAATCCCCGTGATGGAGTTGTATTGGGAGAATGTTATCCACAAATTGAGTTGAAAAGTCAGGTACCTGAGTCTGATGATCCCACTCTGAAAATGGATCGATGCTGAGCGCATTTTCGACTACATTGTTCCTCGGATCCCTCGTTGTGTGACGTCTCCTTGTCTGTGATAGTAAATAAAACGTGTTACTCACAATAACTGCAGGTTGAAACCCCAAACGCCTGTGTCAGTCACCGTTACCTGAATAGTTTTTGATCAATGCAGTAAGAAGCTGAGAAGCAGAATTGCTCAGAACAGCTCCATATAAAATAGGTACTTTTTAAAGTGCACAGTTAATAATGGATACACCGTCAGTGAGAGGAGGCATTGGCCTGAGTGATACAGAGACCGGGAGAGAATATTTGTTAATTTACAACTTGGTTCAAAGTTTCAAAGTGAGACTTCGAATGGTAAATCTGATTCAAGTTTAATTTTAGAGTGAAAGCAATTTTACAAAAGAGCCTTATTCTGACCTAGAAATATTCAGTTAAATGTGCGTTTGCATTAACACTGGAGACATGGAGGATTGCAGAGTGTGGATCAGCTCAATAGATCACTTAATTGGTAGGAAAGTTTAGAAAATGGTTCACGTAAATGTTTATAAAGTCTGAAACCCACCAATGTCATTCTGCTATGTCACTGCTGACTGCAACCCAGTCACTAATTCTAAATTCTCTCAGTCATTACATCCCACTCCGCTCCTTTGCAGCATCCCTGTCCCCTCAGTCACTACACCCTTCTCCCCTCAGACTGGGCATCCCACTCTCTTCAGTCACGAGATCCCAACCACCTCAGTCACGACATCCCACTCTCCTTAGCCATTATATCCCAATCCTCTCTGACACTACAACCCACTACCCTCTGTCACGGAATCCCACTTCCCTCAATAACTGCAGCTCTATTCCCTCAGTCATGCCATACCGCTTGCCTCGCTCAGCACATCCAACTCCCCTCAGGCACTGCCTGCCGTTCCACTGAGTCACTGCCTCCCACTCCTCTCGGTCAGTACATCCGGCCCCATTCAGTATGTATTTCATTGATCATATTGTGTGAAGAGTTTTTGTAGAAGATCCCCTCAAGACTGAAAACAGTTCTATCAGATCCTCCTGGGCTGGGCGATACTCAAGGGGGCAGTCACTTGGTAACGTGTGAGAGGTGCTGATATATGGGCTTATCAAACAAGGGCTGTGTTGCATAATCCCACCCCACACATTCCAAATTCCCTCATCTAACCCAGACAGTAGCCAGAGTGATTTCCCAGTTCAACTTTCATCTCTGACAGTGGCTGAGGATGGCTCACCCTGTGTCATGAAGAGTCTGATAATTCACCTCGATCAGTGGACCTGCTGTGGACAGTGGTGGTGGTAAAGATTATGAGGGGCGAGCGTGCTCAGCTCCACAATGAACGATTTTTAGAAACGTAGTGAAGGGACATTTCAGGTGCTGTCTGAAATTAGCCTGGATTACTGCATAGAAACCAGTGTTTGTGCAGCAGACCAGGAGCTGCACATGAAGCCTATTTCTCTAATATAAATAGGTGGATTTATAGAACTGTAGCCCAAATCTACCAATCACCACTAGAGGGAAAACATCGTGAAGACAGCCCTTAACAGAATGAAATTGGCCGAGCTAACGAGCAGAATTCCTTCCACTCTCCATCTCTAGGTCTCTGGTACTCTCCCCATTGCTGTGAGCCCGGAGACTCCTGCAGGATCTGCTGCTCACTAAAACATGCTGGACCATTAAAACATTGAGCTCTAGAATGGGGAAAAATGGGATACCTGGCGTTACAATCCAATGAAGCATCTCGATTGCTGCCCATGCTCGTGAATCCACTATCAGAACACAAAACCAGGGGAAATTCATCTTCCAATACTCAAGGGTATACATAAAATACCAGAACACAATCTTCAAACAGCTCAATAAACTGACTGCTCCCAGGACCACATGTGCAGTTTTCTCAGTGCAATGTTTCTATCTCAGCTTAATGCCACAAATAGCCACAAATCGATCGAAAGTAAAATTGCAGACAGAAATGAACCAGACAGAACAGTCTGTGACTGCATAAAGCAGACCAGTGTGGAAATTACACACGAGCATTGAAAGAAGAAACGTAAATTCGACTATATAACGAATTGGAAGGTGTCTCAGTATCAGATCGATGAAAGCGACCAGCAGATCTGCCCCTTTCAGTCCACAAGGTGGTAAGTGACACATTTCGAGAGGCCACACTTTCCCCAAGAAATGATCAGTATCGTCAGCACATTAACTGCGAGGAAGGGAGATAAACAGTTATATTATTCTTTAGGCAGGAACGAGTTGCCAGCTTAACAGAATATGGCTGAATACTGCCAATGCCTTGCTGTGACCAATTATGTCTTCAAACTCTTATGTCCATGATACCGCTATCCTCTGGAGAAAGGTGTTGTGTTTAAATATATTGGACACTTAATGCTTAATATTATCAGCGATGGGGTTTTCCATCAGCACAAGTCGCACCTCAAAATGAGTTACGGATGTGCCAGTCCTACCTTAATATTGTCTGAACACAAACAGTGCCGATCAATGCCACTGGAAGAACTAACCCTCAATCAACCGGTCAGATTTAAGCTCTGTGTTTCTGCAACATCAAATGTAGGGTTCATTAAAAAAAAAATCAAATGAGCGGAGGAAGAGGCTCTGCAAACATTCACATCCTCAATGATCTGAGCCCACAGCAGGTCAGCACAAAATACCCAGCTGCTAGATTTGTAAACATATTCGGGCAGAAGGAACGAATGGTTGATCCATCTGGGCCTCCTCCTCAATTGCTCTGAATCACTGATGCCAGAATGAAGATACTTCGATTCACATCAGTGAAAGCAGGGGAGATGTGAGGTCACTGGGCACAGCAAAAGCCGCAGGGCTGACTGCATCTCCGCCACAGATAATTGAGGACTTGTGCCCCAGAATTAGCTGCAGCTGCAGCCAAACCGCTGCAGGACAACATGATGACAGACACCTACTGGCAGAAGTGGTCAAGTGGCCTGGTATGTCCTGTACACACACACACCCAAACACACACACACACACACAACTGGGCACCACGTCTCACTCTGTATTCAGGTAAGGCCACTGGCTGGCAACCATCATTATAGCCATGGGCTTAACAGGGCGGAAATAATCAATTAAAGAAAAAAGAATGGGAGTGACTGCCCTTGACTTCAGGCTGCATTTGACACTATGTGGGCCGGCAGTCCGGAGAAAGGGAAGTGTTTTAGCTTGTTTGAGGCTAGGTAGCTGACCTCAAGGAGAACACCGGGTTAGTGTTATTGTCCCAGCCATCTTCAAATGCTCCAGCAAAGGCTTTCCCTCCAATATAAGGACAGGCGTATCGATGTTCACTGTATATTGTACATTTCACAGCTCTATTCCTCACTCCTGTAAAACATATGTGGAACGTCTGCACACACAGCACTGCACAGGCAATATTCAGGCTGAAGCTGTTGAGGGGCGACAACATTGGCATCACGCAAATGGCAGGGAATGCCTGTCTGCAGCATAGGATGATCGAATGTTGCTAAGTGCTGAGATTTAAGAGGTGCAAGAGTAATGCAGCAAATGGTAGCTTTTTGGAATAATTACTGGATACAGCACCTTACCAGGAACAACATTAACAGTGAAGCGAAGAGACAATTAATGACAGGGACACCAATAATTAATCATTTGTCTGACAAAAACAATGCTGGGTGCAGAGACTTACCAGGAACTGCAAGAGCAGCGAGCAATGGATAGTAAACTTCTTGATACTCACAGAGGAACATTTCAAGAACGTGAAGCGTTAAGTAGGGAGCGAGGGGTAACACAGAAGGCCAGAGGGAATTAGGGTTAGGCACTGGATCAAGGAAGCTGAAGTCAGACTTATTTAAAGGAACAGACGACACTGTAAGGTGCCAGGTTATATGAGGATCAGGGGTCTTGCTGGTTTAGGCAGAGGGTCAGGTTTCAGACAATATTTCAGGGTTCAGGTGGAGGTCATGCAATTGACATGGTGAGGGGAAAGCAGGGTTAGGCAACGAATCAAGTGAACAGAGGTTAAGCTGGGTCAAGAGAACAGAGGACAATTGATGGTGTTAGGTTATATGAGGTTCAGGAGATCGGTGTCAGACTGGGTTAGGCAGAGTCAGGGGTCAGATTGTTTAATTTGAACGGGGCAGTGTGGTTGATCGGATGAGATAAAGGATCTCAATCCCGCCAGCTGAGCACTGACTGATTTTTTGTTTGTTTTTTGCTTTTGCTTTGCCCGCGGAAGGTTCTGGGAGCCAGGACCGCCGGAAAATGCCTTCAACAGGCCATACAGAATGAGGGAAATCTGTGGCCTGATGAGGCTGTGGCGCTGGTACGACGAGGCCTGCGGGGCGAAGTTCCTGGCCATCTGTGAGAAGAACACCATCCGCCTCCACCTGATCTTCCAGCGAATGATGCAGAATCGCTGGGGGAGAGCTGGGCTGGCGTCTGATCCCTCATTGCTACCTTTGTCCTTCATCAGGGTGGGGGCTGGGGAAACAAAACGGTAGGACATCTTTCCGAAGCCGTTTTTGCCATTGTTCGCGTTTTCAAGAGGGGATGGTGGTTGATGGTGCTTCTGCAACGTAGAGAGGTGTAAGAAGGTGGTCTCTATGGGGCGCTGCGATTGTTCGTGGCAGTGGATAGTCCACATGCTCCAAATTGGCTTGTGAATCATACACCGGGAACAATACTTTTCTTCATGGAGGGACTCTGTTAACTTTCCACGTCGCTCAGCTCTCATCCCACACAACCAGTGCCCCAGCTATCCCCTATTTATTCACATTCTTCCATTTTGTTGACTAGCTCATCCTCTGTAACGGGCTCAGAAACAAAAGGCACAACCTTAAAGGGAACTTATTGAATTAAATTAAAATGATGTATTATCCACTTATATGTACAAAAGGTAAGATTATAATCACCATCTGTTTGTCTTTACACTATCAGACCCGATCTTTCACACTCAAAAGACAATCTCATGGGCATGAAAGAGGGGCAGACACTGTCCATCATTCCCTAAGGAACATTTAGAATCTGCTGTCCATCGAGCCATGGGAAATTCCAAGCAGCCCTTCCCCCATCAACCACCATATAACCCCGACCTGCTTCACTACCCAGCCACGCCCCCACGCCCCCGCCCTACAAAATGCCACCGCCCTCCAATACATAGGAACTGGGCCATTGCTGAGAGGGATTCCTCAGAGTGTCTCCTGAGAGTGATTGCTGAGAGAAGTTCCTGAGTAGAGCTCATGTGAGGAGTTCCTTAGAGGAATCCCTGAGTAGATTTCCTGGGGGAAGTTCCTGAGAGGGGCAACTGAGAGCATTTCTTGAGAGAAATCCCTGAGAGAAGTTCCTGAGAGGATTTCCTGAGAGGATTTCCACAGAGGATATATGGTTGCATAGATGACTATGTGGTGGCAAGGATTAGCAAGATTGCAGAACACAAAAAGATTCACCGGGTGGTCAACAGTGAGGTCGAGTGCCATGGGTTAGAGGAGAATATAGACGGGGGGGCCTAATGGGCAGTGAATTTGGAAGATGGAATTTAATCCTGAATAATGTGAGGTGATACACTTTCGAAGGACTAACTTGACAAGGAAGTATTCTATGAGCGGCATGACAAGAGGAAGTACCTGAAAGGGGTTCCGGAGAGGATTTCTGAGAGGCAGTGACTGTTCAGTTTCTGCTCTTGCATCAAGCAGCATTCAATTATGATGAGACTCTATCTCGATGATTCTGTTAAAAAATCAAATATAAGCATGATGTTCAAACCTTAATGGATTCTGATGGAACAGAGACATGGAATCATACATTTGAGGAAGACGCCATGTGACCCATAGTGACCGTGTCGACTCGTTACCAGACCTATTTAATCAGCCGTTCTCTTCACTCCTCCATTAGCTGTGCAATTATCCACTGCCTGTGCTCAGCCAATTCTATTTTCACAGTTAAATGTTGATTTGCGTTCGCCAGCCTTTCAGGAAGAACGTTCCAGATTTATTTGTACTAAGAACTCTTCAACCGCTCAATGCTTCTTCTTCAATCACTTTGAAACTCCCTGTGCTGGTTACTGACTGATTTTCCAGTATCACCAATTTCTCGTTACTTACTCTATCAAATACAATCCTGATTTTAATTGTCTCCATTAAACCTCCCCTTTGCCTGGTCTGCTCGAAGGAAAACAATCCCAGCTTCTCCAGTCTCTCCAAGTAATTAAAGCCCCTCATCACTGTTCCAATTCCAGTAAAGTTTCTCTGCACCCCGCCCCCCCAAGGCCCTCACGTCCTTCCTGAAAAATGCTCGCCAGGATTAGACACAAGGACTTCAATTGAGGTTTCACCAATATTGACACATATGTTGTCTGATTTTCTTAGTTTTGAAAATTCTGATTCTGTTTATCAATAAAAATATTTTGCTATTTTGATACTCCAAAAGGCTTGCGCTGCCATCTTCAACGACTTGCTTATATCCACCCGATATTTTTGCTAAACAACTCCAACATTTGCCCGATTTTCTGCTTTACACTATTCTCTTTACACTATTCCGCCCGCAGAAACCCTCCTATATCCCAGCCAGAACAGCTAACTGTTTCAATTTCGTGTGGTGCAAGTACATCTGGACTGATGGGGTTAAATGAGCCTGTTTGTTCAGTGGCTGTAATTAATGTCACTCTCCATGGATCCTAAGTATCCCACTGGGGGGCTTCCCACGGTTGTTAATAGGGGAGTCGCTACATTGTGTTACCTCATATTGTCGGCGGGGGCATCAGCTCCCTGAGGAACAAGGACTCGCAGTTATAAGACAGGGAGAGAGGATATCAGAATCTGAGAAGAATATATTGGAATGTTCTAACAATGGATCAGATTCTGAGAACAATGGATTGGAATGTTACAACAATGGATCAGGATCTGAGGATAAACGATCGGAATATTACAACAATGAGGAGGAATTTTTTGGAGGCGCTTTATGAACTTTCTTATTGTTATGATTGCCTGTCAGTGGAAAGCCGTATCTATCGGACACTCCATGTTATTCAGGCGGGTTACTATCCCAGCCTCGCTATTATTGGCATCCCTTGTAAGTCTAACAGTGTATGGTTATTAATTCTATATTCCATGTTGTGCTGAATTACTTCTTCTTCATCAAAATTACAAGTGTTTTGGAGATTGCAAATTTGATACACATGTTATTGAATCCAGGGGAGCAGGACTGTGATTAACCTTCCAGTTCAGCAATTTCAGTAACATATTTATTGCCATTTAATTTCTATTGTCGTCGACCATATCAGAGACATTGCAGTGTATTATTGCATATACAATAGTTTTAAAATGGCACTGGGTGCAGAACCATAGTGGAAAATTTCAGCGCCTTCAGGCAAACTGATCCTGGTTATTTACAAGCATTCTGATTGTTTATTGGGAATGGTTTCCTTTCCTGTGGGCCATGGGTCGTTGTCATACCCATGCAGCCCTGCTTTATGCAGCCTCTGGCCGTTGTGTGTGGTGCTTTGACTTTCACATTTGATCGGTTCGTGGCCGTATCTTTCCAGAAACTGAAAAGTAAATATTGCACCGTGAAAATGGCTCTGAGAAGAATGACTGTGCTGAGCTATTTGAAGAATATTTTCTGGTATTTCATGTTACCAGAGTCTTGTTTGCTGATGAACAACCCATGATTTTGTTTTGTAATATTAGAATTTCTGACTTAGAGTAATTGAGTCACAGTGGTCTGCAGCACAGAAAATCGGCCCATCGAGTATGCGCCGCCCAAATAAGTACCTAACTATTCTAAACCTACTTTGCAGCATTAGGTCCATAGCCTGATATCCCAGGGCATCACAAGTGCACATCCAAATACTTCTTAAATGATATGAAATTTTCTGCCCCGCAGACCTTTTCAGGCAGTGAGTTCCAGATGGCCACCACTCTCTGGGGGAAATAATTCTTACTCACATTCCCGCTAAACCTCCTGCCCCATACATTAAATCTATGCCCTCTGGTTATTGGACACTCCAACAACGGGTAAAGTTCCATCCTGTCTACCCTATCTATGCCCCTCATGTTTTTATACACGTCTATAATGTCCCCTCTCAATCTCCTCTGCTCCAGCGAAACAAACCCCAGTTTATTCAATCTCTCCTCATAACTAAAAATATCCAGGCCAGGAAACATCCTGGTAAAGCTCCTGTACATCTGATTCAAACACATCATTCTTATAATGCGGATTCCAGACTGCACGCAATACACTAGATGTTGCCGAAACCAGCGTTTTATACAGTTCAACAAAACGTTCCAGCTCTTATATTCTATGCCTCGTTTTAATAAAAGCAGGTTTCCCATTTGCTTTCTTAATCACCTTATCTACCTGCCCCATTATAATTACGGGACCTCTGGACATGCACACCATGATTCCTCTGATCCGTGGAACTTCCCTGGATCCTAACATTCATCATATTCCCGTGTCTTGCTTGTGCTGCCCAAATGCAACACCTCATGCTTATCTGGATTAAGTTACATTTGGAAATGTTCAGCCCATCTAATCAACCTGTCGCTATACACCTGAAATCTGTGGATATCCTTCGTACTACTTAGCACCCCACCAATTTTCGTAGCATTCGCGAACATACTGATCAAACTCCTACATTCTAATCTAAAGTGTTTATATATCAGACAAAAAGCACGGGACCCAAAACCGACCCATGTGGAACCCCATTGATACAGGGATCCAGTCACAAACCACACCCCCAACCCCCCAACAATCCCCTAGACAGTCACCATGTGCTTCCTGCCAATCAGCCAATTCTGGACCCAATTCGCCAAATTACCTTGGATCCCACGGGTTCTTACCTTTGTTATCAGTCTCCTGACCATATCAAAAGCCTTGCTGAAGTCCAAGTAGACGATATCAAAAGCATTGCCATAAATTACATACCTGGTCACCCCTTCGTAAAATTCAATCATATTAGTCAGGCATTACATCCCCTTCACCAAACCAAGCTGATTGTCCTTGATTTTCCCTGCCTCTCCTAGTTTAGAAAAACTATCACCCTCAGAGTTACTTCCGATAATTTACCCACTGATGTTAGACTGACTAGCCTCGACTTCCCTAGTAAATCCCTTCCTCACTTCTTGAATAACGGTGGCACATTGGCTCCTCTGGCAACTCTCCTGCGGTGACAGACGTGTTGAAAAAAATTCCAGCGCCCCTGTTGTCTCCTCGCTTGCCTCACTCAACAGCCTGGGATCAATTTCAACTGGTCCAGGTTAAGCCTGTCAGACCGCTTAGAACTTCTTCCCTTTCTGTGCTAATTTACTTAATTATCTCACAGCCCTGCTGCATGATTTCTATCGTCCCTCTCATTTGTCAACACCAATACAAGTCATTCATTTAGAATCTGACCTTTGTCTTCCGGCTCCACAAACAATTTTCCACCATGGTCCGTTATGGGCTCTATTCTTTCCCTTGTTATCCTCTTACTCTTAATGAAATTGTAAAGTAACTTTGTATTTCTCTTTATTTTTCCTGCCAATGCTTTTTCATACCCCCTTTCTGCTCTCCTAATTTCCTTATTAAGTTGCCCCTTACACACTCTATTCTCTGATAGGGCTTCGGCTGTATTGAGTTCTCGTGAACTGCCATCAGCCTGTCTTTTTCTCGTTATCCAATCCTGTATATCCCTCGAGATCCAGGTGCCCCTGGATTTATTGGTCCTGCCCTTTATTGTTATTGCTATAAGCTGTTCCTGCACTGTCCATATTTCCATCTTGCGCGAGTCACACTGCTCTGAAGTTGATTTACCTAAAATAAGCTGCTCCCTGCCCACTCTGGTAAAACATATCTGATCTTATTAAAATTGTCCTTCCTTAAATTCAGAACTCTGATTTCTGGCACTCCCTTGCCCTTTTCCATAACAACGTTAATCTAACGGAGTTATGATCAGTAAGCACTCAAGCTCCCCCAATGATACCTCTGCCACATGCCCGGCTTACTTTCCTAAAATTAAGTCCAGGACCGCCGCTACTTTGTAGGACCTTCAACTTACTGGTTGGAAAGCTCTCCTGGGTACAGTGTAAGAATTGATCTCCCTCTAAACCTACCACACTGTGACTGTTTTTTGTTTTGGATATCCAGCATCCGCAGTTTTTTGTTTTTAACCCAAGGAATGTTGGGGAAATTTAAATCTCCCACTATTATTAACGTTTTATTTTTACACTGCTCTGAAATTTGCCTAGATATCTTCTCTTACATTTCTCTATCTGTCTGCTTTGGGGTCAAAATACCAAAAATCGGATGAAATCCATTGTTTTACTGGTTATTATCACAGCCAATTTCATCCTGTCGTGTGCAATGTTATTATTGATTCTTTTGTGGAGACGGATATCGTGCTTGGGGAAATTGCACGTTGATCGAGATTGTATTGTGATGGAATTGAGCTTCATCCTGAAGCTCCTGAGTTTGCTGCACAAACGGTGGTATTTACGCTATGACCAAGGATAAGTTCAGAGAGCAGTGGAAGAATGTACAGAAATATACCTTTACTACAATTCCTTAATCCACCCGTGAACATGAACATGAACACTGACTGTCTGAGAATGTCCATTACGTTTCCGTTTTATTTTTCTTTCCATCAGCAGAGGATATGTTTGCTGGGCTGATAGCAGGCAGAGGGCGGAGTGGGAGCGGTTGCGGCAGTTTTGGTAACAGAACAATTGTCAGAGCCTGTTCCATAAGCTGTTAATTGCCAGCGCTGCACGGAGACCCATACAGACTGGAGAACAGAGGGAAGTGGCGCATCATCAGTGGTCCCGCAAATCCTTAGTTGTGATACCAATCAGGCCATCATCAAAAGCAGCAGCTGCAAGGAGGGATGATGTTTCTTGCTGGTAAGGGGAAGGATAATATAGGTACATGAAGTTGGGTGTAATACAGGCACAGCAGGGCAGGAAGGCAATATACCAGCTACAGTTGGGGAGGTACCTCTTCCAGGTGCACTGGGGAAGTGGGAAAATGCAATAGATACAACGTACGAGTGTGGGTGAGATTCCCGGATTACGATTGTGGGAGGCTGTTATACCAAGTACACCAGCTGCAGGGCTGCGCCAATGTGATATGCCAGGTAGAAAGAGGCAGGAAAGGTGATATACCGGGCGATTAACTCAGCACTGGCCCTCTGACAGCGCAGCACACCGTCAGTACTGATACTACAACAATGCACCGGTCCCTCAGTACCTCCCCTCCGACAATGCGGCATTCCTCTATGCTGAATCTCTGACAGCTCAGTGCTAACTCAGTGCTGATAGATCGATAGTGAAACAATTCCTCCGTACTGACCCTCAGACGGTGCAGAGCGCCCTCTGTACTGCTCCTCTGACACTGCAGCGTTGCCAATATGCTGACCATCTGACAAAGCGGCACTCCTTCAGAAATGAAAATCTGACTGTCCTCTTCCCAACCCCTGCATTTACCAGCCACACCCCGCCTCCCCCCACGCCGGATTTAACGCACAACATTGAGGTGTGTACAATAATTGCTCTCAGCGTCAAATGTTTGGACTTGTGAAGGGAAATTCAGGATCACAGAATGATGGAATTGCGATGGTGCAGAAGGAGGCCATTCCTCCATCGTGACTGCGCCGGTTGTCCGAAAGAGCATTATTGTTCAGTGCCAGTTCCTGCCATTTCCCCATAACCCTTCTCATGGTTTCTATTCAAATTCTCATCTAACGTACATTTGAATGCCTCGATTGTACATGCCTCCACCACTATTCCAGACAGTGCACTCAAGACCAGATCAAACTGCTATATGAAAAAGGCTTTCTTTCCCCTCAGGACAAATTTAACAGGCCCAATTAGAAAGGTAAGAGGCATAAAGCAGCAGATACAAAGCAGTGGATGACTTCTCATTGGCATTTCTTGTGCAGAAGTGGCGGTTAGTATCATTTCACTCAGGGCCGACAGTCAAGAAGTTATTTTTCAAGAATTAGATCTGACTTAATTTAAGCATAATCCATGAAGACTGAAGGCCTGTAAGATCTATGTATTCCTTCATATCAATGAAAAAAATTCCATTTAAGGATACATAAACTAAATTTCTATTTGAGAAGACACCTGATGATGCCCCACGGAGATATGTGCTGTTTTGTCAGAACCTCTGGTTTCTATTAATCTGCCTGTTTTATGAGATTGTTTAACTGCAACTGGGACAGGTGTCGTCGAGAGTTCACTGTGAAAAATTAACCAGCTGATGCACTTACTTATGCTTGTGCAGTGAGCAGTGAAAACTCAACCCAAGATTCATCAGGTGGTATGGAAGTAAGGTTAACCTCAGTCTGGATTGCATGAGGAAAAATAGTCTGAAACGTTGTCTGGTTTGAAACAGAAATAAATCTACAATGATCCTCACAGAGCCTTGTGACAATATATAGCCAATCGTGGATTAACTTGGAAATATTGAGGAGAAAAGAGAACAAAGGAATGAGTCGCCTAAATATCTGTTAATTGAAAGTCTTAAGGTTGATGATGGCTGGAACTGAAAAGATATAAAGCAAGCGTCATAGCAGTGGCATTCTGGGTGATACTTAAAGTAGGACATGACATCATTTTTTTTTTATGTTCTAAGATAATTATCTGGAGGAAGGAGCAAATTTGAGCATGTAGCATCTCTGATTATAAACTGTAGAATTCAGGCAATGGTGCTTGAGTTGCTGCACCATCTGTTACTGTTTCCCAAAAAATACGGTAAGTGGCACGTGGTCATTCTTAGTCCGTATATTTAACAGAAAACACACTTTCATCATCAACCCTACCGGATACTTCATTAGCAATGGCAATCGAGTTTGTCAGAGGCATTTTTTTCATTAATGTGTCTCCTCTAGCTTTTATTTATAAACCCATTTTTTCTAGTCAACATACTCATTTTGCCCCAAATTATTGAGTCTCTGGTATAAAACAACATTTCGTTAACAATTCTATGATTTCTCAGCAGATACAAGGTTTATCCATCTGCCCTACCATAAACAGGGAGCAATATTGACAACAGTTTGGGAATAGTCCGATATCCAAGAAGGATGGAAGGGTTGTGGTCAGTGTGTCCACGATTTCCAACATTCCTTCCCTCCTTAAACCTCAGACATCCCCACAAAAGCTATAAAAAGCAGTTTCATTAGGGTAAAATAGACAGGGATTAAGTTAAACTTCATTTTTTGGCATAATAATATCAGTCTCCATGGACTTTAATTGTGCAAATAGAGTTAGAACCTCTCCAATTAAAATGCTAATCCTTCCAATAAGCCATCTCATTCTATAACACGGATACTCAGTGCAGCACTGTCAGGGGGCAGCTACTCCGAAGCGAGGGAGAATATATACTAAACACGGGGGACAATACATTGGACCATTATAATGATCTGTCCGAATCAAGAGCAGCAGCTTGGAATGGTTCCACAATGAATCTGGATCTGCGAACAATAGATTTGAATATAACAACAATGAATCTGAGAACAATAGTCCAGAATGTAACAACAATAGATCATAATCTGACAACAATAGATTGGAATTTGGCAAAAATGGATCAGAATATGAGAACAATAGATTGGAATATTACAAAAATGGATCAGAAACTGAGAACAATAGATTGGAATATTACATAAATGGATCAGGATCAGAGAACAATAGATTGCAGCGTTACAACAATGGATCAGAATCTGAGAACGGTAGGGTGGAATGTTTGAACAATGGATCAAGACCTGAGAACAGTCATTGGTATCACACAAGAGGCTGGGCATTACCCTGCTATGTTTACTATCTGTTGACGATTTATTGTGGAATCACATTGAAATATTGGGTCCCAATGTTTCTTCAGGTTATTCAATGTTCTTACTATCCAATGCTCGCTATTGTTGGTGTGGATCGTAAGTCTTTCTCTCTCCAGTTTTTAAGTATGTAAAGTATGTTCAATTGTAATGCTGTGCTTGAAATTCACATTTGTATCTTCGGTTGATATACCTGGATGTCTCTCTATCCAGCTATTATATCTGGAAGCCACATTTCATCGATTAGCTGCTCCTTTTTCTCATTTTTCAGTTGAGCCTTGTGTGGATCGAAGCCACTGTCACCTGACTGCATCGAAAATTTGTCCTCTGTCCACACATCCTCCAACAGCCACAGACCCCACCCCCTCAACATATCGCGACTCAGCCCAATGCCTCATTTTCATCTAGAGTGTTTGCGGATGGACTGAGCTCAGTTTATACACAATATACACCTTTGCAAAATATGGCCCACGGCCACCATCCTAATACCAAAGATCTCCAATCCTACATCCACCCCTCTGCTGCATAAACACACAATCTGGGCATTTTAGTTTACAAATTGAGACCCATCTGCTCATCTAATACAATGCCATCTGAGCCCGAATTGCATCCTGTCACTCACCACCCACCAGCCCCACATCTGCACCCCCATCCACTCACCCCCACCACCCCACACCACCACCTTGCTCAATCTTCACCTCCTGGTTTCAAACCTTTATAAAACTCAACAGATACCACGTTCTGCTGCCTGTAATATAACTGGAATCCAATCCCGCTTAACCACCGTTCCTGTGCTCAGAGAGTTACATGGGCTGGCAGGCCGAAAGCAACAACTTTCATTCGTATATAGTTGCCCCTCCACACTTTGGAGAGTTTTACGACTTCGAATGTTTACCAACTGTACGTTTGAAATGCAATATCAAAACAGGCAGCACCGCATTAGTGGTCAGAGTATTTCAAATAATACCACTGCTCCTTCTGTGAATCAGATTATATCTGAGCCATCCGTTTTTCACCCATTCAGCAAACGGAAAAAGAACTACATCTTTCTTCAATTTCTCTCAACTAGTTAAAATGTTGAAAACTAAATGTTAATTTCTCAGCAAACAATTCTGACTTTGGTGCAGGAGCAGAGTGATCTGTATGTACATGTGTGTGAGTCAGTGAAGGTGGGAGGATGGGTTGAGACAGTGGTTCATTAATCTTCCCGCAACCTGGGCATTATGAGGAGGGACATAGAGTACGAAAGGAAGGTGGAGATGTTAATCGTCCATAAAACGCACTTTCGTCCTCAGCTGGAGCATTGTGCGCAGCTCTGGAAATATCATTTTAATCAGAATGTTAAGGCACCAAAGATGGCACAGAAAAGATAGACGACAATTTGCTGTGAGATGATTAATCCAAGTTGTGTAGATGAATTGGAAAAGTTGTGGCTGTTCTTCTTGGAAAACAAAAGATGGAGGGACGACATGAAGAGGTATTTAAAATTATAAATGATCATGAAAAAGTAGGCTTGGAGAAACCCTTTCATTGTTGGAAGGTTCGAGAATCAGAAGCACGGATGTAAGGTGACTGGGAAAAGATGTGATGTCCCACTGAGGAAAACATTTATTACAACCCTTAAACTGGAATGCGGTGGCTGAGAGTGTGGTGCCACCAGGCCCAACCAAGGAAAAAAGGGCATTGGTTTAGTAGCTGAAAAGCAGATAAGTGTAGAACAAGGGGGAGATGGCTGTGGAAGTGACACCAGCTAATTGCTCCATCAGTCGACCAGCATGCATAAGATGTACTGAATGTCTTCCTTCCATGCTGCAAACATTCTGTGATTGCACTCTTCATGATAATAAGTAAGCTTTTCCAATCTATCCATGTCATTGTAATGACTCCCCTGCGGTGCCATTCTTGCCTCTCTCCTCTCTACCCTCTAGACATTATTCACGTTATTTCTAAAGTGAGCTGCACATTTTTCGCCACAATACAATATGTTTGGCCAAACAAGTGTTTTCAATAGTTGTAGAATAGCTTTCTGGTGTTTACATCCATTCATCAAGCTGAAGGTCCTTGATGATTTATTAACTACTTTTGTTAACCTCGCCTGATGTGTTCAAATATTGGGGACAGTCACCCAATATCGCTGTGCACTTGCACCTCCAATAAAATTGAGTTCTACAACTACTTTGAAAATGTATTTGTAATTTCAGGTAAAATCAATTAAATGTATTAATAGTTATAGAGGCACAATCGAAAATGACAATAAGTTATCAACTAAACTTGTCTGCTAACCTAAAGTATTCTTTTCCTGTTTATTTCCCTATCTCGCAGTTATATCGCTGACAATTCTGATCTTTTCCCGGGGAAAGTGTGGTCTCTCCAAATGTGTAACTTACTACCTGTTGGCAATGGCTTCGGCGGATCTAATGGTGATTATACTCGACATGGTATTGAGACATATTCCAATTGTTCATCGGGAGCAGTTTCGTTTCATGTGGTTCCTTCGTATCTGTAATATACATGCTGTGCTGCTTTATGCAGCCACTGATTGCTCAGTCTGGTTCACCGTCACTTTCACTTTTGACCGATTTATAGCCATATCTTTCCGAACTTTGAAATGCAGATATTGTACCAAAAAGATGGCAGCTGTGGTTCTTGGAACAGTGACTGTGCTGAGCTTTTTAAATAACCTTTTCTGGTATTTCATGTTTACAGGACAGTATCAACTGAGGAACATGCCCTGGTTTTGTTCTGTAAAGCTACATGTTTACTATTCTACGGTTTGGGTAGCACTCGAGTTTGTCCATTACATTCTTACTCCCTGTGTCCCATTTGTCCTGATTCTGCTGCTCAATGTTTTCACCATCAGACACATTTTAGTGAGCAGCAGAGCCCGCAGGAGACTCTGGGCTCAGAGCAGTGGAGAGGTGCTCAGAGATCCGGAGATGGAGAGTCGAAGGAAATCCATGATTTTACTCTTTGCCATCTCGGCAAATTTCCTGCTGTTGTGGTCAACGATTATGGTATATTCAGTATGGATCCGCATGCAAAATTTGGGTTATGGGTCCATGTTACTGCATCGTTATGTTCAGGAACTGGGCTTCATGTTGCAGCTCCTGAGCTGTTCCACAAATTCTTGTATTTATGCCCTGACCCTGGCAAAATTCAGGGAGCAATTGAAGCATTTACTGCAATGTCCCTTTGCACCAATCGTGGAATACATTCAAAAAAGAGAAATGAATCAGGGAAGGTCAAGCATTTTCTCATTTTAATTCACATTCCCAGTGGCTGGTGGTGCTGTAGCGTTCGACAGAGTGACTGGAGGAGTTGGATAACACCGCCACAGCCATGGGCTGTGGGGTTGGTGCCTGATGGCCATGGTGACATTATTGACGTGAGGCACCTAGTCCGCAGAGTTCCCGTGGAGCAGGTGGGCGCTGGGGTGGAGGGGTGTTGGTGGTTTGGTGCTATTTCACATGACGAGGGCATAACGGGAGTTGCGAAACCTGTCACTGCACCACGCTTCGGGTGTGAGATCTGTTTCCCATGGCAATGGCATAATATAGCAGGTTTTTCATGTGACGGCACAATGGACATGGGCGGGACTGTTCTACATAAAGACTTCATAATGGAAATTGTGGGAACTGTGGCAGCATCATAATAAGGGCCTGCTCGCATTGTTGACAGCTTAGTTGGAGGGAAGGTTCCTCTGGCACAACGGAAATGGGGGCAGGACCTAGTCCAATACTGATGTCATAACAATGGGCCCTGAGATTGTACCATGAACTGGGGAGTGATCTTGGCCCATTGATGACGGGTCAATCGAAAGGACCTTGTCCTCCTTCCTTTGTCGGGCACAATGGACGGGTTTGGAGCGAAGGTTCCCGCTGGCTCCGCCCATTATGCTCACCCATTGGCGCAGGGAGAAAATGTGAGAGTGCAATGGTTCACCGCTAAGCCCCTCCACATGCACTCTCCTGAACATCCAAGGGAACAGCAACAATATGAATAAAACTGGCGTTTGAAACTTGGTGCAAAATATTTCTCCTGCACCGCCTTCCATTGGGCTTTTTGATTGTACCCTTTAGTACTTTAACAATGCTGAGGAAAATCAATAAAGAGTAATGTGATTAAAGCAAATCTATATGTTCTCTAGTAAAAGCACAACAATGTCTTTGAAACCCCTTCATCATTTACCCCGACAGACACTCACCCACATCAGAAAGCAAATAGTTAGAAACCACTGATCAGAGGCGATGAACATTAGCAGAGGGAGTATTTGTGAGCCCCTCGACACACACATACAAACACACAGGCACACACACACACACACGCACACACACACACACACACACACACACACACACATGCACAAACACAAAGATGCAGAAACACACATACACAGACACAGACAAATATTGACAGACACACACACATACCACAGGCACACACACATAGATTCTCACACACACACACATACAAACAGGCACAAGCTCATACTCACAGGCACACACTCACAAATACTACACAGATAGACATACACACACAACCACACACACACACACAAGCACACAGATGCACACACACAGACACAGACGCACAGACCGACACGCAGACACACACGTACACACATTCCCACAGATGTAAACACAGACACGCACACACACAGACATACACAGAATCATTGGATGGAACTAGAATGCAATCTGAAATAACGTCATCTGGTTTTCAGGATTCACACGGTGACTGGGAAATGAAAAGCACCCACTGACAGAGCTCACTTCCATCCAAGCTCACACTTCATCTGAATTCCTTTTAGTTCAATCGGTCTTTATCTCTCTCCTCTCTCTGCTTCTTCCTGTGACCTGGATATTCCCGCGTGCTTCGGGACCCAATCAGAGTCCCGAGTACTGATGTTAGGATTGTGAGAGGAGGGAACTATCTTTCCTGGAGGCCGTCTAATAATTGTCCATTGCCAAGCTCACTGTGAGATGCAGAATAGTGGGAACTCCCCATATAGCCTCATTATGATAAGTGATGGTTGTTTTGGCGCTTGTGCAGCCCAACCGGAAACTTGCACAGCTCTGGTAGTTCGTGGCTACGAAGGTGCCACAACATGCCGGCTCCCTCATTGTTCTTTACATCAACCACCAAATTTACATTTCTACATTGATGAAGAGGTAACAAGCCGCTCTATTTTTCTGTACACTCTTACAAGAGTAGACCATTCCTTTGGGCAGTAATGCGACCAGGAACATTCAGCCCTCACACTCACTCTGTGTTTGTGATTCTCACAAACCATCTCTTTTCGCACTCCTTCAATTTTAAACTCACTCCCTGTTGTCACTCGCTATCACACCATCATTCTTTCCCTCTCTTTTTTGCACTCTGACTCCCTGTTTGTCACTCTCCCTCAAACCATCTCTCTTTCTCGCACAGTGCTTCACTCTCACTCCGACCCACGGTGTCTCACACTATCTCTGTTCCTCTCACATTCTTACCATCTCACTCCATGTTTGTCAATCTCTCACAAACCTTTTCTCTTTCACTCATATTCCTTCACTCTCACTTTCCGTCCATGTTGTCACTCTCTCTCTGAAATCATTTTTACTCCCATTCCGTCCCCTCACTGCAAATCCCTGTTTGTTTCTCTCTGTCACTGACCATCACACTATTTATATCTGTCCCTCTCCCTCTCCATTCTCACATAACTGTCACACTCTTTCCCATTAACTACCGGTCTCTCCTACATTTTGTCTGTCACTCTCTCACTTTTTACATGCCTGTGTCTGTCCCAGATTATGGTTCCCTGACACTTACTGCGATATTGACCGTCTCTGTCTTATTAAGCAAATTCCCTCCGATACTCTCTCCGACTCTGTATTAGTTTCACGATTTGTTTTAACTTCAGGATGTTTACTAGTTTCGAGTTATGGATTAATTTCAGGGCCTGCATTATTGTCAGGGTCTTTATTAGTTTCAGGATCTGTATTATTTTGAGGATCTGTATTTATTTTAAGGTGTGCATTAGGTTCAGATCAGAACTAGATTCATTTTCTGTATTCATTTCAGGGTCTTTATTCATTTCACGATCTGCTTTCGTTTAAGGATCTGTATTACTTTCAGGGTCTTTATTCATTTCAGAGCCTGTATTGGTTTCATTGTCTGTATTAGGTTGAGGATGTGATTTATTGTCATGAACTTTATTAGCTTAAGGGCCTTTATAATGTCAAGATCTGTATTATTTGCTGTCTCTGTATTACTTCCAGGGTCTGTATTAATTTCAGGATCAGTATTAGGTTCAGGTTCTTATTTAGTTTCAGGGTGCACTTTCCTTTCACAATCTGCATTACTTTATGTATTACTGTATTAGTTTCAGGGACTTTATTAATTTCAGGTCTGTTTTAGAATCAGAGTTCTTATTATTTTCAAGGTCAATATTAATTTCAGGGTTTGTATTCTATTCAGCATCTGCTTTAGTGTCAGAGTTTGTGTTAGTTTCAGGGTCTGTATTGATTTCAGGTCTGATTTAGATTCAGGGTGTGTATTAAATCCAGAGTTAGTATTAGTTTCAGAGTTTGTATCAGTTTCAGGATCTACATTAATTTCAGAGCCTGTATTAGTTTCAGGATCTGTATTGGTTTCTGGGTATGTGTTAGTTTCAGATTCAGCATTAGTTTCAGGTTCGATATTAGTTTCAGGATCTGCATTTATTTCAGCGTCTGTTTTTTTAGTTTCAGTATCTATATTGATTTCAGGGTATGTATTAGTTTGAGATTCATATTAGTTTCAGGGTCGGTAGTAGTTTCAGGATCTGCATTTATTTCAGGGTGTGCTTTTAGTTTCAGGATCTGTGTTTATTTTAGGGTCTGCTTTTAGTTTCAGTCTCTGTATTAGTTTCAGGGTAAGTTTTAATTTCAGGATCTTTCTTACATTTCAGGGTCGGAATTAATTTCAAGATATGCATTAGTTTCATATCCTGCAAATATTTATACATCTGTATTTTTATCAGGGCCTCTATTATTAACACGATGTGTATTAGCTTCGTATTCTGAACTATTATAAAGTCTGTATTTTCTTCATGAACTGATCTGTTTCAGAATTTGCATTAGTTTCATGTTTTATATAAGTTTCTGGTTCTACTTCATATTCAGTGGCTGTATTAGCTTCAGGGACTGTATTAGATTCACGAACTGTACTAGATAAAGAGACTCTATTAGTTTCATGCATCTGTATCAGGACCTTAATTACTTTCTGAACTAGTATTAATTTCGCACTCCATATTAATTTCAGGGTCTATATTAGTTTCAGGATCTGTATTAGTTTCAGGGGTCTACATTATTATTAGGATCTGCATTAGATCCAGCATCTGATGAACAGCCATCAATGGGAGAGTTGCAACAAGCAATCAAATGGAAGAGAAACAGCGGAGCTTTTGGCTGCCATTGTCTTCGAGCTGAGGTCTTCAAAGCTGTGTCCAATTATACACATCAAGGGCCCATCTGCTCATCCTACCTATTTGACAGGAACAGGAAGTTAGCTTTGACTCCAGGTATGTGACTAATGTAACCATGTTCAGGAAGGGAGATACATTCCGCTGTGGAAGCTATCGAGGTCTTCCCCTCCTGCCCATTGCCTAAAGGCCTGTAGGTCTTAAAGGGGCAGCGGTGGCTGCAGGGCCTGTATTCGTTTTAGGGTCCATGTTATATTCGGGTGGATTTTTGTTTCAGGTCCTGGAACGTTTCCAGGACGTCCATTTTCTTGGGTTTCACACAATACAAGACTGGGCCATTTGGCACATATTGCCAAACCGAGTTCTTGGAAAGATCTATCCCATTGGGTGCTCTCTCCTACCATTTCCCATTAGCTCAAAAATTCCATCCCCGAATACCCTCCCCTACAAACCCACCCCCGGCAGGGCAAGTATTTATCCAGTTCCATTTTGCATCTTAGTGCTGTATCTGCTTCCAGCTGCGCCCCAGGAATTGAATTCCAGGTTTCAGGGGATGTATTAGTTTCACGTTCTGTACTCGATAAAGAGTCTCTATTAGTTTCATGATCTGTATTTGTATCTGGCTCTGTGAGGAATCATCTCCCCTTTCCCTCTGCCAATCTCTGTCAATCACCTTTAATCTGTTTCTCCTGGTTATTATCCAAAGTTCACGAAGAAATGGCCCTTCCTGATTAACTCCTATAAAAATCGAACGTGTTTTAAAATGCACCTCATGAACACGCAATTTGCTTGGTTGCAACAGAGAAAAACAATCCCTGATTCGCTAATCTCTCCAATGACTACAACCAATCATCGCTGTGACCCTTACAGTGAATATTCTGCACATCCTCCCCAAGGCCCTGACACACTTCCAAAACTGCCGGGCCCAGAGTTAGAGGCAATACTCCTGCTGGGGCCTAACCTTTGACATGTCAATGTTTTGCATTATTTCCTGGTTTGTGCAATCTTCATCTCTTTATCAAGAGAAATATCTACATTGTTAAAAATCTAATTGTGTTGCTCTGCCACCTTCAAACATTGGAACATTTTCTCACGCGATCCTCAGCAACCCCCTTCCAAATTGCTCCAATTGTCGCTTTCACAATTCTTTATTTCATGTTTTGCCTTCTCTCCACCTCATCTTTTCACTGATCTCTCTGTGCGCTCGAAAAAACTACTGCTTCCCCCTCACTAGTTAGTAGTATTGAGGTCGCTCTGTCATCACTAGGCGTCAATACCATGTCCTTAATATATGAGGCCATGGCATTTATATCATAAAGTGCAAATGCTTCTAATACGGCCCCTTGTGGAGTTCCACTGCATTGTCCCCTCCAATCTGAAGCACAACCGTTCATCAATTCATCCTGCTTTATTTTTATCAGTGAATGTCACAACCGCTAACTGGCTATAGTGACAGAGTTGACCCCTCTCTTGTTTATTTTTTTCAGCTGGGATATCATATTTACAACCCTCTAGCCCTCTCGTGTCACTTCCATATCCAAGGTAGATGGAAAGAATATGTCCAGTGCCTCTGTTATTTCCATACTTCCTTCCCTCAGCAACCATCATACATCTTATCGATCACATGTAAGTATTCGACATTATTGTCGATCTACAGTGTAAAATGATTTTACTAAACCTGTTCTTTCCCTCACTGTAATTAATGCCATTCTCCATGAATGGTAATTGTATCGCTGGAGAGTTTTTTCTTCTCCTATTAATAAAGGATCCCTTTCAGTGAGCCCAGGATGACAGTGGGAGCATCAGCTGTATGAACAGGGATCGAAGGCTCCAGAGAGAGAGAGAGAGAGAGATAGAGAGAGAGAGAGGGAGAAAGGATAGTTCAAAATCTGAGAGCAATAGGCTCGAATGTTTCAACAATATATCAGAATCTGTGAGCAATAGATTTGAATGTTACAACAGTGGATGAGAATCTGGGAACAATAGATTGCAATGTTACAACAATGGATCAGAGTCTGAAAACATTAGACTGGAATGATACAACAATGGGCAGGAGTTTCCTTTCGGTGCTTTCCATTCTTTCTGAAAATGATCATTTGCTATCATTGGAAGATCGGATCTATTTGACACTTGTCATTTTTGAAAAGCTTTACTATCCCAGCCTCGCGGCTGTTGGTGTCCCTGGTAAGCATCTCTGCCAGGCTATTATTTTTGAGAACCAAGATTAGCTGTGCCAATGTTAATGTTATTGTGATATTCGGATAACCGAATCCATTGTCTTCAGATCAGTTCAGTCAAACTCCATTCTCTATCTATTGACTCCAGGACAATTCACTGGCCAGTATCTGAGTCTGCACCAGATTGTTTCCAACCTCTTTGATTCCTCTAACCTTGGGCGACCTTCCAACCACATATCCTCACCCCTTCCAAACCTGCCCGCTGTGACTACTGTAATCTCACCAGGCTCCACATCGGCATCAGCACATAAGCTGGATAAGCTCTCATGTGTAAGGTTGTCATTGTGGATTGAAAAATCGAATGGTATTCATGAAAACTCCCAGTTACAAAGCATAGCCCTTCTGAAATCCTGCTGCCCTTCTCTGAATTCATACCAAACGGTGTTCACCAATCAGCGCGTTTGTCACAAACGAGTATCGTGTCTCAGTCTGGGAGCTCCTGAATTTCAATTTTCTCATCCTTGCGTTTGACACACACCGGAGCCCCCACCATGCAGTGACCTCGCTCCCTGAGGCTGTTTCCCCTTCTGCTCCAAAGCTTGTTTTTCCTCTTTTCCCTCGCCTTCTATTGTCTCATCAATTTAACACTATAGAGTGAATTAATTCACTTTCCCGTCCCTTACACATGCCTGGCCACAATGTCCACCTCTCCAGCCTCACTTATTCCAGACCCTGGAAGCTTGGATCTAGTGTGACCCACAGTGGCAGCCAATTCCATGTGGGACATGTCTCTAGCCTGGGTGGACTGTCCGTGCGGGGAGAGGGTGAGGGAGGGTCTAAAGGTCACGCCAATCAGCCCTTCCCCCAGCTTTAACCCGCCGCCTTTGAAATTTGTTCTGTGCAACTCGAACGTCCTCTTTTGTTATCACCGACAGCTGATCCATTGCTGAGCTGTGTGGGGAACCAGCCCTGGGCTTCTTTCTAATGTGCAGGTGCACACATATCCTGTGACAGGTGATGACTGCTTTCTGGTATAAGAAATTTAATGGAGGTGTTATGTGTGCTCGTTTGGGGGTTGTTACGAGCTGCTGTATATCCTCATGGAGTTCAGAGGATTCGGATTCTATCCATGGACAAGGTATGGGGACTGAAGTTACAGTTCATTTGTGTCTGTAATATCTGGAAAAAATGGAGCAGAGTCAACTTCAATTCAACAAGTTGGTGGTCACAGAGCTGGAGGGGTTTCCAGGGTTTTGATCAGGCGACAGAGAAGGAACGGCCAATATGTTTCCAAGTAAGTATAGTGAGTGGCTTCGAGGGGAACATCCAGGGGGCGGTGTTCCCATGTATCTGCTGCAAATTTCCTTCTAAGTTGTAGTGGCCACGGGGTTGGAAGTTGTTATTGAAGCAGCCTTGGGGAAGGCTGTGTATCTTATAGATGTTAAGCACGGCTGCTACTGTCTGTCGGAAGTGGAGGGAGAGAATGTTTTAGGATGTTCTGCCAATCAAGCAGGACTGCTTTTCCTTGGACGGTGTCGAGTGTCTTGAGTGTTGTGGGAGCTGCACTCATCCAGTCAATTGGGGATTATTCCAACAAAATCCTGACTCTTGCCTTGTAGATGACAGACAGACATTGGGGAGTCAGGAGGAAAGCTTTTCGCTGCAGGATTCCTTGCCTCTTGACATCATTTACCCATAGTGGATCTATGCCTGGTCCGGTTCAGTCTCTGGTAAATGGTGGCTCCAAGGATGTTCATTGCGAGGGATTCAGCATTGGTGAATATCAAGGAGAGAAATTAACATTCTCTCTTGTTTGTTCCACAGGGCGAGGGGACAGGGACAAGAAACCGAGGGTGATGCAATGGGAACAGGAACCCGATGGAGAGTGGACGTGTAGAGAATCACGTGATGGAGTGGTGGTCTCAGGAACTAGTGGGACTGGGGACGGGGGCAGGATCTAAAGGGAGTGGGGTCTGTGGGAGAAGTCACAGGCTGATAGTTATGCGAAGGGTTTCCTAAGGGAGAGGGAATGGATACATTTCCCTCAGGGAGAGGGAACGGGGAAGGGCATTGCAGGTCCCAGAGAAAAAAGGGCATGAGGATGGTCCTGGAGGGAAACTGGATACTGGACTGGACCCCGAAGCAGTGGGAATGGTGACTGGGTCCTGAGGGTGAGGTAACGGAGAGAGGAACTGCTGGAAAGGGGATGAGATACTTCCTCGAGGGAGAAGGGACAGTGAGAGGAACCGAAGGTGAGGGGATGGGGTGGGCTCACCGTGGGCGAGTGGATGTTGAGAGGTGCTTGAGGGCGAGGGGGCAGGGAAAGTTCGCGGAGAGAGAGAGGAGGTGGACATGACCCCGAGGGAGAGGGAATGGGATGGGGCCCCAAAGGAGATGGTAAGGGGGGAGGACCATGATGGACGGGGGACAGGGACAGACCACCGAGGGTGAGGGGACGGTGACAGTTCCCCGAGGTAGAGGGGGCTGGACATGTCCCCGAGGCTGAGGGGTTGGGGACATTTACCAGAGGGAGATTGGTGTGGTCGGGGCCAGGAGGGAGAGGGGAGGGTGACAGGTCCTCGGGGGAGAGTGGTGTTTGGTGGTCATTTGACAGTGACATGCAAATGGAGTAAGGGAATTGGGAGAGGGCACAGGGAGAGGGGAAAGCGAGCTCTCCTCAAGAGAGAGTGTGGGGCTCCTTGAGCTGAGGGGATGGTGAAATGGCACTGGGGGACATCCCAATGGGAGCTCGAATGGTGAAATTTGCAAAGGCTGCGGGTACATGGATGGAACTCCGAGGGAGATGTTACAGGGAGAGGTCCACAAGGGAGATCGTGGAGAGAATTCTCTGAGATTGAGGGGCAGGGGTGATGTCCCCGAAGGCGAGGGGACGGGGAGAGATCCCTAATGAAGAGGGGATGGGGTGTGATTCCCAAGAAAGAGGTGGAGAGATCCCCAAGCGAGCAAGGACGGCGTCAGAAACACGAGGAAGAGGGTTCAGTGGCAGGAACAAGAGGGTGTTGGGGCGGAGGGAGTACCCCTTTGAAAAGGTGGAAGGGTCAGGACCCAAAGCGAGATCGGGCCGTGAAAGAGATCCTTGACTGAGGGGTGATGGCGAGGGGTTGCTGAGGGAAAGAGAAAGGGGAGAGTTCCCCGAGGAAGAGGGAATGGGGAGAGATCCACAGGTGAGAGGAAAAGAGGAGAGATTCCCAATGGGGAGGGAATAGGGAGAGTTCCCCAAGGAAGAGGGTATGGGGAGAGATCCACGAGGGAGAGGGAAAGAGGAGAGATTCCCAATGGGGAGGGAATGGGGAGAGATCACCAAGGGAGGGTAAACGGGGAGAGATCCCCGAGGGTGAGGGAACAGAAGAGATCCACGAGGGAGAGTGAATGCAGGAAGCTCCCTGAGGGAGAGGGAATGGGGAGAGATCACCAATGGACTGGGAACTTGTTGATATCTTCGAGGGACAGTAAATGGGGAGAGATCCCCGAGGGTGAGGGAACAGAAGAGATCCACGAGGGAGAGTGAATGGAGGACAGTCCCTGAGGGAGAGGGAATGGGGAGAGATCACCAATGGACAGGGAACTTGTTGATATCTTCGAGGACACAGAATGGGGAGAGATCCCCCAGGGACAGGGAATGGGGAGAGATGCCCGAAGGTCATGGAACGGGGAGAGATCCCAGAGGGACGAGTAATGGGGAGAGTTCTCCGAGGGGCAGGAGCAGGGAGATATCCCCGAGGGGAAGGGAATTGGGAGAGATCCCCGAGCGACAGAGAATGGGGAGTGATCCCTGAGTGACAGTGTACGGGGAGATACCTCTGAGAGTCAGGGAATGGGGATAGTTCCCCATAGGACAGGGAACAGGGAGAGATGACCGATAGACAGTGAGCAAAGATAGATACCCAAGTGACAGGGAATGCGGTGCGGTTGCCAGGGGAACAGGAAGTGGGAGAGATCGCTGAGTGACACGGTATGCGGAGTGATCCCCGAGAGACAGGGAATGGGGAGAGTTTCTCGAGGGAAAGGGAATGGGGAGAGTTTCCGTAGGGACAAGGAACAGGGAGACATCCCCAAGGGAGTGGCGTTTAGAATGTTCCCTAAGGGAGAGGTGAAAGGGAGAGGTGAAAGTGACAGCTCCCCGAGGGACAGGGGAGGTGGCAGTTCCCTGAGGAAGAGGGCAATGAGACAGTTCTCCAAGGGAGTGCGGACTTGCAGAAGACCACGAGGCAGAGGGAGCTGAGAGAAGACAGTGAGGGGTAGGGGGCGGAGTGGAAACACTAAGCAAAGAGGGCGGGCCGATATTCCAGAGGGATAGGTTACCAGGAGAAAGGAAAATGAATGATATTCACGGGAGATTCAGGGGCCGGTGGGCTGAGAATATGTTGAGAGGGCACAGGGCTAGGTTTCAAAGCAGGTGGCAGCATGGTGATTTACTAAAGTGAACGGGAGAAGGGAAGGAATTCCAAGGGACGTGGATCAGGGAAAGGCCCACAAGGGAGAACGTTCAGGGAGAGGTCCCGGAGGGGCAGTGGACAGGGACAGGATTCCGAGGGAGAGGGGATGTGAACAGACCCCCGATGGTCAGGAGACAGGGAGAGGTCGCAGAGGCAGAGGGGAGAAGGGGAATGTACCCAAAAGAGAGGAAAGGGACATGTCCCTGTGAAAAAGGAAATGAGCACAGATACTGGAGGGAGACAGCAGAAGGACTGGACACCAAAGGAGTGGGGATGGGTTCAGGACCCCGAGGGAGAAGGGACGCGGTCATGTGTCCGAGGGAGAGAGGGCAGGGCAAGTCTCCGGAGGCAGTGGAGGTGGGGCCAGGTCTCCGTGGGAGAGGGGACCGGGTCAGGTCTACATTGGAGAGGGGACCGGGTAAGGTCCTCGACGGAGAGGGGACACGTTCAGGTCACCGAGGGAGAAGGGACGGGGCAAGAATCCAGAGGAAGAGATGCCGGGGCTGTGTCTCCGTTGGAGAGGGAACAGGATCAGGTCCCCAAATGTGAGGGGACGGGGTAATGTACCCGAGGGAGAGGGGATACATTCAGGTCGCCGAGAAAGAGGGGACGGGGCAAGTCCACGGAGGAAGAGGGTTTGGGGCTGGGTCTCCGTGGGAGACTGGACCAGATGAGGTCCCGAAATGAGAGGGAGGGGGTTAGGTCCCGAGGGAGAGTGGACAGTTTCAGTTCCCAGAGAAACAGGAGACCGGTCAGGTACTTGATGGCGAAGGGACAGGTTCAGGTCCGTGAGGGAGACGGGAGCGTGTCACTTCCACTTTGGAGAGTGGAGGGGGTCTGGTCCCTGCGTAAGAGGGGATGTGGCAAGGCTCCAGGTGCAGAGGGGTCAGGGCCAGGTCCCCGCAGCAGAGAGGACGGGGCCAGGTCCCAGAGGGAGTTCGGACGGGGAGATGTGCCCGAGGCAGAGGGGAGGGGGTCAGGTCCCCAAGGGATTTGGGACAGGGAAATGTGGCGGAACAGAGGGGACTGTGAGAGGTCCCAGAGGGAGAGGGGACATAGATAGTTCCTCGAGGTAGATGTGATGGGGTGAAGTCCCCGAGGAAGAGGGGACAAGCTGGGGTTCCCAAGGCAGAGGTGACAGGGAGATGTCCCAGATGGAGAGAGGATGGGGCGTGTTTTCCTGAGGGAAAGGGGACGGGGTGAATTAGCCAAGGGAGAGGGGACGTGGAGAGGGCCCCGATCGAGAGGGAATGGGGAGAGATACACGATGGACAGGGAATGTGTAGCGATTCCTGAGGGACAGGGAACGGGGAGAGATGCCCAAAGGTCAATGCATTGGGAGAGATCCACGAGCGACAGGGAATGCGGAGTGATCCCAGAGTGAATGTGTACAGGGAGATATCCCTGAGGGACAGGGAATGAGGATAGTACGCCCAGGGACTGGAAACAGGGAGAGATCGCTGAGCGATATTGAACAGGGAGAGATCCCCGAGTCATAGGGAATGGAGAGAAATCCCTGAGGGACAGGGAACGGGGAGAGATCCCTGAGGGACAGGGAACCGGGAGAGATCCCCGAGGGACAGGGAACCGGGAGAGATCCCTGAGGGACAGGGAACAGGGAGAGATCCCTGAGGGACAGGGAACAGGGAGAGATCCCTGAGGGACAGGGAACGGGGAGAGATCCCTGAGAGACAGGTAACCGGGAGAGATCCCTGAGGGACAGGGAACGGGGAGAGATCCCCGAGGGACAGGGAACCGGGAGAGATCCCTGAGGGACAGGGAACGGGGAGAGAAATCCCTGAGGGACAGGGAACCGGGAGAGATCCCTGAGGGACAAGGAACCGGGAGAGATCCCTGAGGGACAGGGAACCGGGAGAGATCCCTGAGGGACAGGGAACGGGGAGAGATCCCTGAGGGACAGGGAACCGGGAGAGATCCCCGAGGGACAGGGAACCGGGAGAGATCCCTGAGGGACAGGGAACGGGGAGAGATCCCTGAGGGACAGGGAACCGGGAGAGATCCCCGAGGGACAGGGAACGGGGAGAGATCCCCGAGGGACAGGGAACCGGGAGAGATCCCTGAGGGACAGGGAACAGGGAGAGATCCCTGAGGGACAAGGAACCGGGAGAGATCCCCGAGGGACAGGGAACCGGGAGAGATCCCTGAGGGACAGGGAACGGGGAGAGATCCCTGAGGGACAGGGAACAGGGAGAGATCCCTGAGGGACAGGGAACGGGGAGAGATCCCTGAGGGACAGGGAACGGGGAGAGATCCCTGAGGGACAGGGAACCGGGAGAGATCCCTGAGGGAGAGGGAACCGGGAGAGATCCCTGAGGGACAGGGAACCGGGAGAGATCCCCGAGGGACAGGGAACCGGGAGAGATCCGTGAGGGACAGGGAACGGGGAGAGATCCCTGAGGGACAGGGAACCGGGAGAGATCCCTGAGGGACAGGGAACGGGGAGAGATCCCTGAGGGACAGGGAACAGGGAGAGATCCCTGAGGGACAGGGAACCGGGAGAGATCCCTGAGGGACAGGGAACGGGGAGAGATCCCTGAGGGACAGGGAACGGGGAGAGATCCCCGAGGGACAGGGAACCGGGAGAGATCCCTGAGGGACAGGGAACCGGGAGAGATCCCCGAGGGACAGGGAACCGGGAGAGATCCCTGAGGGACAGGGAACCGGGAGAGATCCCTGAGGGACAGGGAACGGGGAGAGATCCCTGAGGGACAGGGAACGGGGAGAGATCCCTGAGGGACAGGGAACGGGGAGAGATCCCTGAGGGACAGGGAACGGGGAGAGATCCCTGAGGGACAGGGAACCGGGAGAGATCCCTGAGGGACAGGGAACGGGGAGAGATCCCTGAGGGACAGGGAACCGGGAGAGATCCCCGAGGGACAGGGAACCGGGAGAGATCCCTGAGGGACAGGGAACGGGGAGAGATCCCTGAGGGACAGGGAACTGGGAGAGATCCCTGAGGGACAGGGAACGGGGAGAGATCCCTGAGGGACAGGGAACGGGGAGAGATCCCTGAGGGACAGGGAACCGGGGAGAGATCCCTGAGGGACAGGGAACCGGGAGAGAAATCCCTGAGGGACAGAGAACAGGGGAGAGATCCCTGAGGGACAGGGAACGGGGAGAGATCCCTGAGGGACAGGGAACGGGGAGAGATCCCTGAGGGACAGGGAACCGGGAGAGATCCCTGAGGGACAGGGAACGGGGAGAGATCCCTGAGGGACAGGGAACGGGGAGAGATCCCTGAGGGACAGGGAACGGGGAGAGATCCCTGAGGGACAGGGAACGGGGAGAGATCCCTGAGGGACAGGGAACGGGGAGAGATCCCTGAGGGACAGGGAACGGGGAGAGATCCCTGAGGGACAGGGAACGGGGAGAGATCCCTGAGGGACAGGGAACGGGGAGAGATCCCTGAGGGACAGGGAACGGGAGAGATCCCCGAGGGACAGGGAACGGGGAGAGATCCCTGAGGGACAGGGAACCGGGAGAGATCCCTGAGGGACAGGGAACGGGGAGAGATCCCTGAGGGACAGGGAACAGGGAGAGATCCCTGAGGGACAGGGAACGGGGAGAGATCCCTGAGGGACAGGGAACGGGGAGAGATCCCTGAGGGACAAGGAACGGGGAGAGATCCCCGAGGGACAGGGAACCGGGAGAGATCCCTGAGGGACAGGGAACCGGGAGAGATCCCTGAGGGACAGGGAACGGGGAGAGATCCCTGAGGGACAGGGAACGGGGAGAGATCCCTGAGGGACAGGGAACCGGGAGAGATCCCTGAGGGACAGGGAACCGGGAGAGATCCCTGAGGGACAGGGAACGGGGAGAGATCCCCGAGGGACAGGGAATGGGGAGAGATCCCTGAGGGACAGGGAACCGGGAGAGATCCCTGAGGGACAGGGAACGGGGAGAGATCCCTGAGGGACAGGGAACGGGGTGAGATCCCTGAGGGACAGGGAATGGAGAGAGATCCCTGAGGGACAGGGAACGGGGAGAGATCCCTGAGGGACAGGGAACGGGGAGAGATCCCGAGGGACAGGGAACCGGGAGAGATCCCTGAGGGACAGGGAACCGGGAGAGATCCCCGAGGGACAGGGAACCGGGAGAGATCCCTGAGGGACAGGGAACCGGGAGAGATCCCTGAGGGACAGGGAACGGGGAGAGATCCCCGAGGGACAGGGAATGGGGAGAGATCCCTGAGGGACAGGGAACCGGGAGAGATCCCTGAGGGACAGGGAACGGGGAGAGATCCCTGAGGGACAGGGAACGGGGTGAGATCCCTGAGGGACAGGGAATGGGGAGAGATCCCTGAGGGACAGGGAACGGGGAGAGATCCCTGAGGGACAGGGAACCGGGAGAGATCCCCGAGGGACAGGGAACGGGGAGAGATCCCTGAGGGACAGGGAACCGGGAGAGATCCCTGAGGGACAGGGAACGGGGAGAGATCCCTGAGGGACCGGGAACAGGGAGAGATCCCTGAGGGACAGGGAACGGGGAGAGATCCCTGAGGGACAGGGAACGGGGAGAGATCCCTGAGGGACAGGGAACGGGGAGAGATCCCCGAGGGACAGGGAACCGGGAGAGATCCCTGAGGGACAGGGAACCGGGAGAGATCCCTGAGGGACAGGGAACGGGGAGAGATCCCCGAGGGACAGGGAACGGGGAGAGATCCCTGAGGGACAGGGAACGGGGAGAGATCCCTGAGGGACAGGGAACCGGGAGAGATCCCTGAGGGACAGGGAACGGGGAGAGATCCCTGAGGGACAGGGAACGGGGAGAGATCCCTGAGGGACAGGGAACCGGGAGAGATCCCTGAGGGACAGGGAACGGGGAGAGATCCCTGAGGGACAGGGAACAGGGAGAGATCCCTGAGGGACAGGGAACGGGGAGAGATCCCTGAGGGACAGGGAACGGGGAGAGATCCCTGAGGGACAGGGAACCGGGAGAGATCCCTGAGGGACAGGGAACCGGGAGAGATCCCTGAGGGACAGGGAACGGGGAGAGATCCCCGAGGGACAGGGAACCGGGAGAGATCCCCGAGGGACAGGGAACCGGGAGAGATCCCTGAGGGACAGGGAACGGGGAGAGATCCCCGAGGGACAGGGAACCGGGAGAGATCCCTGAGGGACAGGGAACCGGGAGAGATCCCTGAGGGACAGGGAACGGGGAGAGATCCCTGAGGGACAGGGAACGGGGAGAGATCCCTGAGGGACAGGGAACGGGGAGAGATCCCTGAGGGACAGGGAACGGGGAGAGATCCCCGAGGGACAGGGAACGGGGAGAGATCCCTGAGGGACAGGGAACCGGGAGAGATCCCTGAGGGACAGGGAACCGGGAGAGATCCCCGAGGGACAGGGAACGGGGAGAGATCCCTGAGGGACAGGGAACGGGGAGAGATCCCTGAGGGACAGGGAACGGGGAGAGATCCCTGAGGGACAGGGAACCGGGAGAGATCCCCGAGGGACAGGGAACGGGGAGAGATCCCTGAGGGACAGGGAACGGGGAGAGATCCCTGAGGGACAGGGAACGGGGAGAGATCCCCGAGGGACAGGGAACAGGGAGAGATCCCTGAGGGACAGGGAACGGGGAGAGATCCCCGAGGGACAGGGAACAGGGAGAGATCCCTGAGGGACAGGGAACGGGGAGAGATCCCTGAGGGACAGGGAACGGGGAGAGATCCCTGAGGGACAGGGAACGGGGAGAGATCCCCGAGGGACAGGGAACCGGGAGAGATCCGTGAGGGACAGGGAACGGGGAGAGATCCCTGAGGGACAGGGAACGGGGAGAGATCCCTGAGGGACAGGGAACCGGGAGAGATCCCTGAGGGACAGGGAACCGGGAGAGATCCCTGAGGGACAGGGAACGGGGAGAGATCCCTGAGGGACAGGGAACGGGGAGAGATCCCTGAGGGACAGGGAACGGGGAGAGATCCCTGAGGGACAGGGAACCGGGAGAGATCCCTGAGGGACAGGGAACGGGGAGAGATCCCTGAGGGACAGGGAACCGGGGAGAGATCCCTGAGGGACAGGGAACGGGGAGAGATCCCCGAGGGACAGGGAACGGGGAGAGATCCCTGAGGGACAGGGAACGGGGAGAGATCCCTGAGGGACAGGGAACGGGGAGAGATCCCCGAGGGACAGGGAACGGGGAGAGATCCCTGAGGGACAGGGAACGGGGAGAGATCCCTGAGGGACAGGGAACGGGGAGAGATCCCTGAGGGACAGGGAACGGGGAGAGATCCCTGAGGGACAGGGAACGGGGAGAGATCCCTGAGGGACAGGGAACGGGGAGAGATCCCTGAGGGACAGGGAACGGGGAGAGATCCCTGAGGGACAGGGAACGGGGAGAGATCCCTGAGGGACAGGGAACGGGGAGAGATCCCTGAGGGACAGGGAACAGGGAGAGATCCCTGAGGGATAAGGAACCGGGAGAGATCCCTGAGGGACAGGGAACCGGGAGAGATCCCTGAGGGACAGGGAACCGGGAGAGATCCCTGAGGGACAGGGAACGGGGAGAGATCCCTGAGGGACAGGGAACCGGGAGAGATCCCTGAGGGACAGGGAACGGGGAGAGATCCCTGAGGGACAGGGAACGGGGAGAGATCCCTGAGGGACAGGGAACGGGGAGAGATCCCTGAGGGACAGGGAACGGGGAGAGATCCCTGAGGGACAGGGAACCGGGGAGAGATCCCTGAGGGACAGGGAACGGGGAGAGATCCCTGAGGGACAGGGAACGGGGAGAGATCCCTGAGGGACAGGGAACGGGGAGAGATCCCTGAGGGACAGGGAACCGGGAGAGATCCCTGAGGGACAGGGAACGGGGAGAGATCCCGAGGGACAGGGAACCGGGAGAGATCCCTGAGGGACAGGGAACGGGGAGAGATCCCTGAGGGACAGGGAACGGGGAGAGATCCCCGAGGGACAGGGAACGGGGAGAGATCCCTGAGGGACAGGGAACGGGGAGAGATCCCTGAGGGACAGGGAACGGGGAGAGATCCCTGAGGGACAGGGAACCGGGAGAGATCCCTGAGGGACAAGGAACGGGGAGAGATCCCTGAGGGACAGGGAACCGGGAGAGATCCCTGAGGGACAGGGAACGGGGAGAGATCCCCGAGGGACAGGGAGCGGAGCCAGTTCCTCTAGGGAAAGGGAATGGGGAGAGTTTCCACAGATCAGGGAGAGATCCCCAAGGGATTGGCGATGTGAAGAGTGCCCAGATGGAGAGGTGAAGGGGACAGGTCCGTGAAGGGCAGGGGATGGGGAGAGGACCCAGATCGAAGGGGACGAGTCGCTGTTCCCGAGGGATAGGGTACCGGGAGACAGTGATATTCAGGGGAGATTCAGGGGCCCTTTGGGCTGAGCGGATGTTGAAAGGTCACAGGGTTCGATCTCAACGTGGTTGACAGTTTGTTGATTTCCCACAGTGACAGGGAAAAGGGATGGAATTCCGAGGGATATGGATCAGGGAGAGGTCCACAAGGGGAGCATTCGGATAGAGGTCCCAGAGGGGCAGTGGACAGGGAGAGGACTCTTAGGGAGAGGGGATGGGGACAGGCCCCCCATGGAGTGGAGACAGGGAGAGGTCGCAGAGGCAGAGGGGACAAGGGGATTGTAATCGAAGGAGAGGGACGGGACATATCCCGTTGAGAATGGAAATGAGCACATTTACTGGAGGGACTGAGGACAAGGACCGGACGCCAAGGGAGTGCAGATCCGTTCAGGTGTCCGAGGGAGTGGGGACGTTGTCAGCTCGCTGAGGGAGAAGGGATGGAGCAAGACTCAGGAAGTAGAGGGGACGGGGCCAGGTCTCAGAGGGAGAGGGGACCGGGGCAGTTCACAGATGGAGAGGGGATGGGGTCAGGTCCCTGAGGGAGAAGGGTGGGGATAGGTGCCCGAGGCAGAGGGGAGGTGGAGAGGTACCCGAAGAAGTGGAAAGGGAGAGGGAACAAGGTGGTGTCCCCAAAGTAGACGGGGCAGGGATAGTTCCCAGAGGCAGAGGGGAAAAGGAGAAGTCATAGAGGGAGAGGGGAATGGGAGAGGTCCCAGACGGAGAGGGGAAAGGGAGAGCTCCCAGAGGGAAAGGAGAAAGGGAGAGGTCCCGGAGAGAAAGGGGAAAGGGAGAGGTCCCGGAGAGAGAGGGGACATTAGAGGTCCCCAATGAAGAGGGGACAGGGAGAGGTCCCAGAGGGAGAGGGGAAAGGGAGAGGTCCCGGAGAGAGAGGGGTCATGAGAGGTCCCCGACGGACAGGGGACAAGGCGAGTTCCTTGAGGTGGATGTGCTGGGCGAGGTTCCCAAGGAAGAGGGAACAAGGTGGTGTCCCCGAAGTAGACGGGACAGGGAAAGGTTCCAGAGGGAGAGGGGAAAAGGAGAAGTCATAGAGGGAGAGGGGAAAGGGAGAGGTCCCAGAGAGAGAGAGGAAAAGGAGAGGTCCCGGAGAGAGAGGGGAAAGGGAGATGTCCTGGAGAGAGAGGGGAAAGGGAGAGGTCCCCGATGGAGAGGGGACAGGGACAGGACCCAGACAGAGAGGGGAAAGGGAGAGGTCCTGGAGAGAGAGGGGAAAGGGAGAGGTCCCAGATGGAGAGGGGACAGGGACAGGACCCAGACAGAGAGGGGAAAGCGAGAGGTCCTGGAGAGAGAGGGGAAAGGGAGAGGTCCCAGATGGAGAGGGGACAGGCAGAGGTCCCAGATGGAGAGGGGACAGGCAGAGGTCCCAGGGGGAGAGGGGAAAGGGTGAGGTCCCAGATGGAGAGGGGTTAGGGAGAGGTCCCGGAGAGAGAGGGGACAGGCAGAGGTCCCAGAGGGAGAGGGGAAAGGGTGAGGTCCCAGATGGAGAGGGGTTAGGGAGAGGTCCCGGCGAGAGAGGGGACAGGCAGAGGTCCCAGAGGGAGAGTGGAAAGGGAGAGGTCCCGGAGAGAGAGGGACATGAGAGGTCCCTGAGGGAGATGGGACAGGAAGAGGTCCCCGATGGAGAGGGGACAGAGAGAAGTCCCAGAGGGAGAGGAGACGGGGAGATGTCCCCAATTGAGAAAGGATGGTGAGAGGGCCCCGAGGGAGATGGGACAGGGAGGTGCCCCGAGGGAAAGGGGACAAGAAGAAGTCCCTGAGGGAGTGGAGCTGGGAAGAGTTTCCCGAGGAAGAGGGGCTGTAGACAGGTCCCTGAGGAAGAGGGGACGGGTACAGCTCCCCGATAGAAAGGGGATGTGGACACAGCCCCGAGGGAGAGCGAATGTTGACATGTCCCCGAGTGAGTGGAGACAAGGAGAGGCAATGTAGTGAGAGCGGACAGCGTGAGGTCCTCGGGGGAGTGGGGCGGGGGTGAGATCCTTGCGCCAGACGAGGCAGGCAGAGGTCACAGAGGGAGAGGGGAAAGATAGAGGTCCCCGAGGGGGAGGGGACATTTAGAATTCCCAGAACGAGAGGAGACAGTGAGAGGTCCCCGAGGTGGAGCACAGTGAGAGATCACCAAGGGAGAGGGGACAGGGAGAGGCCCCCGAGGGAGAACGGAGAGCGAGAGGTCCCCAAGACAGAGGGGACTGCGGTATGTCCCTGGGGGAGTGGGGAGCCCGTGTTCGAGTGGCCCCAAGGGCGATCCAAAGGAGGGTTGGCGGAAGGCGAGTGTCCTGGTGGGGATAGGGAATGGTCCCATTTAGTGAGGGGACAGGGAGGCGGGATATGGGCAGGTTCTTAGATCATAACAAGGTAAATGTTTAAATCGTTCTTGCAGTTTTTTTATTCCAACGACTTTCAATCTGTTTCTTTAGATTTCAGTTCTATTTCCACTGTAAACAAACACTAATTTTCTATTCTATTCACACCTTTCATCTATTGGAACAACTCTGCTAAACCTTTCTCGCTCCCATTTACTGCCTGAGGGAGAGCAATCTGTGTTTCAGCCCTTGCAGCTGGAGACCGCACTCCCCCTCCCCAGATTCTGGAGCATTCTGTTGAATCCCCTCTCATCGTAGAGCGATTTAATTGTAACCCCCAAAGCACTAATGACCACAGTTTCCCTCCTTCCTGATGAAATAGTCGCTAATTCAAACTTGAATCGTTCCTCCTTATCTGAACGAGGTTTCCATGCGTCTCCCATCTCATCCTCTCTATCCAAGACAAAGCTCCCAGACAGTATTGACCATTCTAGATTAACCATTCGCACTCAGTTAACAGTAAAATATCAATAACCTCAGTGTCACCTTAACCTAACAGAAACGCTGCAAATATTCACTGAGAGTTATCATGGAGGAGCTCAGTCCCCAGGTGAACACTGAGTACAGATGTTGAGGGGCACTCGATGGTCAGTGACAGATATGCTGGGTAATCTCCATCCCCAGGTGAACACTGAGTACAGGTGGTGAGGGACACTCGATTGTCTGTGACAGATATGCTGGGCAATCTCCATCCCCAGGTGAACACTGAGTACAGATGGTGAGGGACACTCGATGGTCAGTGACAGATATGCTGGGTAATCTCCATCCCCAGGTGAACACTGAGTACAGATGGTGAGGGACACTCGATGGTCAGTGACAGATATGCTGGGTAATCTCCATCCCCAGGTGAACACTGAGTACAGATGGTGACGAACGGGCGATGGCCACTGAGAGGTATCCTGGGCTTTCTCAGCCCCAGGTTGAATTAGTTTCTGAATAATTTTCTGTTGTGACAACTTCATTGTAAAATGTAAACTTATAACTTTGAAGAAATTAATACTGAATTGGTAAATAAATTGGGCGCTCGATATAAATAGTATTTTAATAATACATTAGGAAAATTGAATAATGTATTTACTGTTTAAAATGCGTAAATTATGAGAAAGTTAAATATAGGATCTCAAAGGAAAGATAGACATGTCACCATGATATTTTTAATACATATTGAGAGGATGGAGAAACTCGGATTGCTCTTACTAGAGTGAAAAAGATTGAGGGGCGACTTGATAGAAGTTTACAAAATTACGAGTGGCATGGACAGAGTACATAGTCAGAAGCATTTTCCCATGGTGGAAGAGTCAATTGCGAGGGGACATAGATTCACGGTGAGAGAAGAAAATTAAAGAGGAGATGGACCGGGCAGGTTTTTTTACGCGGATGACAGTGAGTGTCTGGAATTCGCTGCCAGAAGAGGTGGTGGAAGCAAGTACGATAGTGATGTTTAAGAGGCAGCTTGAGAAACACATGAATAGGATGGAAACAGAGGGATACGCACCCCGGAAGTGCGAAATGTTTTAGTTAAGCGGCAATAATATAGGCGCAGGCTTGGAGGGCCCTGTTCCTGCGCTGTACTTTTCATTGTTCTTTTCACTTTGTCCGATATCAGACACTTTGTATAAATAACAGTGATTTATACTGATTGACAAATATTGTTGTGACCAGTGCTCTTCCTGATATACATTAATGAGCCAATGTGTACAGGGCACAGTTTCATAGACCTGTGGAAAATACAAACGTTGGAAGCATCGTGGATTGTAAGGAGGATAGTGTAGAATTTCAAAAGGACATAGACAAGAAGGTGAAGTGGGTGGACAGGAAGCAGATGAATGACAACGCGGATAAATGTGAAATTACTCTTTTTGGCAGGAAGAACATGGAGTAGCAATATAAAATAAGGGGTACATTTTAAAGAAAGTGCTGAAGAAGAGGTACCTGGGTGTATATGTACATGTGTAATTGAACGTGGCTGGAGAGGTTGAGGGAGTGGTTTATGTATCTCAGTTATCTGTAATTTATTAAATACGCTCCCCCTCTATTTGCACTCTGGATTGTTATCTCTCTCTCTCTCTCTAATTAATTAATTACATTCCTCAATTCGCAGACTGCGCTACTCTCTGTCCAAATTGTTAATTACAATCATCCGGCATTTGCACACTGTGTTGCTCTCTCGAATTTCAAAATTGCATTCACCCTCCTTTTGCACACTCAGTTGCTCTCTCGCTCTTCGTCACCCTAATTAATTAATTGCATTACGTCTCTATTTGCATATTGGATTGCGCTCTCCCTCTTTTATTCATTAAATACATTACACCTCTATTTGCACAGTGGATTGCTAACTCTTTCCCTCTCTCTCTGATTCACTAATTACTTTCTTCCTCTGATTGCAAACTGGATTGCTGTCTCCTTCTCTCTCTCTAATTCATTAACTCCATTCCAACTCTCCGTGGGCAATGGTTTGTTTTCTCTCTTTCTCTCTAATGTATTAATTACATTCCCCCTATATGTGCTGACTGGTTTGCTGTCTCCCCAATTTAATAATTACCTTCTTCCTCTGTTTACATATTGGTTGCTCCCTCTCTTCCCTCTGTATAATTTATCAATTACATTCCTCCTCTATTTTCAAACTGGGCTACTTTCTCTTTCCCTCTAATGTATTAATTAAATGTCGCCTCTATTTGCATGCTGGCTTGTTCGCTATCAAATTTAATAATTTCATTCCACCTCGATGTATACACTAGGCTGCTCTCTCTCTCTCGGTAATTTATAAATTACATTATTCCAGCAGTTGCCCATTGGGTTGCTATCTCTCACTCCAATCTGTTAATCATCTTCATCCAGTTTGCACTTTGGAAAGCTCTCTCTAGTTTATTCATTACGTTCCCACTCTATTTTATCACTGGGCTTCTCTGTCTCTCTCTATTTCCTTAAATTATATTCCTCCACAATTCAGAAACTGGGTTGCTCTGTCTCATTTGCTAATGCCGTTCTACTTCTATGTGTGCACTGGCTTGCTCTCGTTCGAGTTTAATGCATGTGTTCCTCCTGGTTTTGCACGCTGTGCTGCTCTCCATCTCTCTTTAATTTATGAAATGCTTTCCTCCTCTATTTGCACACTGGGTTCCTCTCGCTCTCTCCATAATTTACTAATTACATTCCAAATCTATTTTCACAGCGGGTTGCTCTCTCAAATTTATTATTTGCATTCCTTCTCCATTTGCACACTGGGCTGCTCTGTCTCTAATGTATTAATTACATTCCTCCTTTGTTTGCACACTCTGTTGATCCCTCTGTAAATTAATAATTGTATTCCTCGTCTACTTGTAAAATGGGTTGCTTTCTCTCTCTCTCCCTCTGTCT